>NW_028277265.1:0-300000 GCF_059751315.1 Micrasema longulum
GTCCGCAAGTTCCTCGTAGCCCAACAATATGACAATTAGTATATTTGTTTATGAGTATCACTGTAATCCTTCAACAAATTTAGTTGGTAGAAATTGAAAAATACGAAAGAGGTATTCTAGTGTTAAATCATATTTTAGAAGCGAAAATGTTGAAAGCTCTGTCGAAATGAGGCTAGGAAAATATTTTGGCTTATTGACACGTTGTTAGGTTTCTGGTTGCATTTAGTATGTTTGCACTTAGACTCTGTGTTCTATAGAAATAGCGCATTGCGGTGATATAAAGCCATGGCAGGTATTTGCCCTAATACTGTAGGGGATGATAGATGCATTTCAATAAGCGAGTCTAACTCCAGCGAAATCGCTTAACTCGTAAACACATATATATTATTTAAACAGGGCACTACTAGTTTCGGAAATGGCAGATCCTTCAATGAAATTTTTAGTTTTTTAAAATAAACTTAAGTGATTTCAGAACAAATGGTTTTATTAATTATGTATTTGATTATTATTTTTAATAAAATTAATGCCGACTCAATCAATAACTTAATACTAATTTGATGTGTGATTTAATATACTGCATTTTTTATGACTAAAACTGTTCTTTTCCATACATGGTCGATCATATGTCAGTTTAAAAAAATGTTTTGTTCGCATGGTAATCTATTTATATATAGAAATTGAAAAAATAACATTTTCAGGCGTTGCCTAGTATGTAGGTGAAATAATTCAATTATATGGATCTCACCCGCATGAATAAAGGTTTCAGCTCTTTAACTTCACAAACATCAACAGATGAAATAATTAAAGGAATAACAATGTTCAAGTATGGGCAAAATGGTGAATGTTACTCTGTTTGTAAAATGTCCACTTAAACCAGCCACTGACAGCCCTGTAGATGCCTAGACTTCTATATTGCCTTATCTTAAATGTTCTTCATCTCTGTTGTAATATGTTAATATAAACAGCTCGCCAGGGAGTTGAATCCAGTCCTTGTCTACAAACATTTTGGACAAACTCAAAATATTGTTCTATTCATATCTCCTTAATTAATGGCATTAATGTTCATATAAGTCGTCAAATGGTATTCAAATTAGGTTAAAAACATTATGATAACAATTTTTTATTTTTTTTAAATACACATAATTTCATAAAAAGGTATGTTTAAAAATAATTTAACTGAATAATTTATACAAACGATTATTGAAAGCATAATTTCACGTATAATTATAGAAAAATACTCCATAATTTATGTTAATTAAAATGGTTGTATTCCTTTTCAAAAACCAAAACTTAAGATTTTGCTAGAAAAGCTTTTTTGTTCAATTCATTACGTACAAATCGTTTTACTTTTTTAAAACTAAAGGACCTAGTCTTTATATGAGAATCGATTCACCAAAGTCGAAGAGTTATTTTATTAAACTTATGTATCCATGATAAAATATCGTAAAATCGTATCAAGGGTATGTAATGCGTGGAGAAAAGTACCATTTGCTGAATTTAATTTTAAAAGGCAAGATTGAGGGTCACCGAGAGGCTGGAAGAGGGAAAATGTCCTGGCTGCGTAATATACGAGACTGGACTGGCTTCAGGACTGTGGAGCAGATTTTCCGGGCATCACAGGACAATGAGACTGCCAGAGTGATTGCCAACATTGGACAAGGCACTAAGAAAAGACGATATAAAACTTTTAAGAATAGCTTTTCAAAGAAACACCATAAAATTTTGTTTTTTTCTAATGCACGTTTATTTAACTTTAATAAAAGCGTTTTGAAATAGCTAACGCGTATGATTTTGCTAATTTTAATGAAACTTCAGCCTTAAGAGTATTTAAACCAGATGATTTTGGACATACTAAAAATATGGACTTTTCTTCTTTAAGTATTGTTTCATGCTTTAAAAGTCCTTTTAATTTTAGATGGGAAACACAAATCACTGGTGCGGGAATCACTTTTTGACATACCGATTATTTATTGTGAAACTTTTCCCTAAAGTTTCGGCCATATTTTATACTTTGTTCAATTTAGTAAAATGGCTTCTATGTTCTGTATACAACAAGCGGAGTGAAATTGGAGCAAAAGCATTTCGTCGAAACGCTTCAAAATGTTTCGTACAATTTTTCCTCAGACTCGTTCAAAGTTAAGTTATTAAAAACTAAAACCGGATTCTATTACACTTTGTACAACTTGAATTTCTAAGAAGTAATATAAAATGTCTTAACGGTTTCTATTGGGTATTTTCTAAAAGTACCTAATTTAAATTACATCTTGATACTCAATTTGTAAGTGCTTTTAAAAGAAATTTAATAACTAATTTTTACATATCCCTTATGGTGTATAGAGCGCTGCATTGATAGGCCAAATGTAGCGTACCTATGTTGATTAATTGTTACATGTAAACAAAATTGGAAAAATAAAAACTGTCTTTCGCCTAAGGCTAAGGACTAGTAGTGTATATATTTTTATTTTGTTAATCTTTGTTTTTAACTAACTAACTAACCATCACGCCATTTCCCCAGAGGAGTAGGCAGAGAGGATAGAACGCCACACCACTCTGTCCTGGCACACTTCCTTTGCTTCCTTCACATTCATACATCTTCTCATGCACGCTCGTCGATTATTCCGACTTTTCACATGACCACTTTCAAGAATTTGTTGTACTTGATCATGCCATGTCTTTCTCGGCCTTCCTCGACTTCTACAACCAGACACATTCGCATCATAAATCTTTTTAGCCGTTCTTTCATCATTCATTCGCTCCACATGACCGAACCATCGCAAAAGACCTTTCTTAATTTTGTCGATAATGCTTAACTCAGCCTTGCATTCTGCTCTAATTTCGACATTAGGGCACCTATCATACATTGTTTTTCCGCACATTCGCCTGAGGGATCGCATTTTTCAGTCTACTTTCGTCCCTTTTTTTCCAACTCCATGCTTCGCTTCCATACATTAGGGTTGGTACCAGAACTCCATTATGAACTGCTAATTTAATCTCTTGCGATAGACACTTATTTGCTACGACAGACTTTAAGGCACCATTAACTCTGTTACCGGCACTAACCCTCCTTTGTTTTTAATTTTGTATAAAATTGATATACTCAATACGTCCATGTACTTGTAATTTTCTCTAACTGAACGGTTTGAGTAGGTAAGAAGATATTGCCTTAAGGCAATATAACCGCCCTTATATGTATCTAAATTGTATATGTATATCAAGTGTAAAATAATATTTGGACAATGGATGTAGACAAACGCAACAATCACTATACCGAGAGGCGGACTAGTCTCCACTCGATTTCTTTTTAAGGATTTTTACCTGTGAGTAGTCATCGAGATGCATACACTCGTTCAGGGAACGACTTCACTACAATCCGTGGCCTTTTTACAGGTCCTGTGAGATATACATGTTGAAGAACTGTTACGTATAAGTTAGTTTTATATAAAGCATAAAAAGGAACCGAAAAGCGCCCTTAAAATAAACAAGTTTACTCATTAAATTTATTATTATTCATTAATGATATGAAATACATCTTTTTTTAATGTTAATATTTTGTTTGTATATTTAGTTAATCTTAAAACTGTTACGTTTCGAAAAACAGACTAGCTCTTGAGCTTGGAAAGTGGCTTACACTGTTAAAGTTATTTATTTTTTTGTATTTTATTTAATAATGTTGATGTTGATAAAACTCCATAATTCATGACTTTGATAAAATTATAAATAATGTTATCGATAAAACTTACCGGGTTAGTTTTACTTTTTTATTATTTTGACCTTTATTTATTTTTTTGATTAAACTTAATGGAGTAATAATTAACCAGCTATTCGAATTATCGAACTTTCCTTTACTTAAACCATTAATTTAATATTTAACTACCCTCCATTTTATTTATTTATTTACTATTTAAGTAGTACTCGCATAACTAACATGAAATGAATGACTTCATTCCATATTTTCATTAATATTTCGTCAGTTATCTATAGGTATGTAAACTACCCTGTCATAAAATCAAAGTATTGTGCTAACTTAACCTGTTCATAGGTGTATTTTCCACTCGACATGTGTTTTTTTCCCACCTTTTAAATAATAAATGCTTAATCCCAATTTCGGTCCAATAACTCCCAAAAACGAAGAGTTTAACAAACTAGTTGTCAATATTTATGTTTTCTGTCCCCTGTTAAAATACTTTTGATCTTCTTATCTCCAAAATATTTCAAAAATAGTATTAAAGCTGTAAACGTTGTAAACAATTTATCAGTCTTAAAGATGCTATCTTAAGAGAAAGCACTCGTTGGCCCAAATAACAAAAAAGTAAAACTAAACCAAAAAGTTTTATTGATAACTTTACTTATAATTTTATCAAAATCATTATTTTATTTAACACTTATTTTGGTGAACTCGCAAGCTTTAACAATAATTACGCCTAAATTTGGGCGTTTTGAAGTGACCTTTAACTTTATTAGTTATCCCACAATACATACATGTATGTCAATAAATACTTTGTTATAAATTTGTCCAAAATTCAAATATAAATACCTAAATTACCTATTAAATACTTAGCCATGCCCTTAACTATTGGTTTTTCCCACAATTATGATACATGCTATAGTTCATAAGATTATTTTTATTTTTTGCTTAAGTACCTTGAATAATTAACTATAAAAGGACATTAAATCCATCAAATCTTCCCATTCGTTTGAAAATGCCCCAACAAGGCGAAACAATTGTCGAAAAAAATTGTTTTTATATTATTTGTAAAAATAAAATAAAGTGTTCAGTAGACTCAAATCAGTGTTTGATTTCTTAAATTATAAGTTTAAATATAAAGGTCTGTAAAATAAACACCAAATAAATCAATCAATCAATGACTTTTAACGTATTAAATTAAGTTTTGGTTTCGATTTCGGCTAAAAATCTTGATTCAGTCGGTTACCACTTTTAAGTGCCTTTGAATCTAGGTAGACGTAAGAGAAACGGTTATCAGTAGTAACTTATAGTTATCTGTAAAATGTTCCCTTCGAATAATATAAAAAATAGTGATATCGTTTGATGATATACAAATTAACTTTTTAAAATTATTTGTTATTTAAACATTTTCTTACACGTCATAAATCTACACTAAGTACACTAATCAAAATATTATTATACCTCGATGGTTACAACATCGCACTCATACAAACTAGTGAACTGTATGTACTCATGTGCATATTTTGTTAACTAGAACAGGGTGCTTCAAAACATTTCGGATTAAAAAAAAACATAAAAATATTCACCCGCCTGTTAAGGTGATTCTTAACGATAATATGAAACTAATGATTTATAGATGGCGCTTTTCTATTTTTTTATTGAAAAATACAATTTTGACGTTTATTTTCAATGGAAATTGCACAAAACATGGTTTGCGGAAACTTTACATTATGTTAATTGTTGCAAATACAATAACAATATAATTTATGTCCTTTTCACAAAATGGTGTACAAAACAAAAAATAACTTATTTTATTTTTTACCTATTTTTTGTGAAAAGGACGTAAATTATATATTTTTTATTTGTTACAATTAATATAATGTTTTTTTTTTCAAACCAAGTTTTGTAAAATTTCCATTAAAAATATACGTAAAAATGGCATTTTTAAATAAAAAATAATAAAAGCGCCATCTATGAATAATTGGTTAAATATTTTTGTTTAGAATCACCATAATTTTTTTAATCTTATTCAATTTTATAAAATATATGGTTGCTTATTCTTTTCTTCTTCAGTCTGTAGTCATCCACTCCTAAACATAGGCCTTCTCCATCCTTCACCATGCCAAACGGTTTTGGGTAATTTATATACTTCACAAATTGTATTTCCGGGTTCGATGTTATGTGTCTTTTTAACTTTTTTGTCGTTTACCAGTTGCAAGAAAAAAAATCCACGAAATTATTTCTCTCTATTGGTCTGAGTGTTGTAATGTACTTTTCACTACGTCCTTCTATATCCCCCCTATCCCACCTGCTGACAAGACTCTAAAATAGAGGCTTAGTGGGTTATTCCTTTAAAAAAAAATATATTACATTATAAATTTTTCACTGCTGCGATTATTTCTGTAAACGATTCTTTGAACCATTGATGAGTAAATAAATATTTCAAACGTAAAATAGTTCATATTTTAATTTATTTCAACAGAGAGGGAAAACATTTTTGGGAAGGAAATATGGAAGTCTAGGCTTTTACAAGGCTTATGAAAAAGTCAACAGATGGAAAAGTTGAAGAGAAGAAAGGAAATGTGGATGTTCAAACATGGAAAGAATGATGATTGTTACCCGGTGTGTAAGGTGGCCACTTAAACCAGCCAATGACAGGTCAAAAGCCATGTAAATGAATAGACTTCCATATTCCCTTCTCAAAAATGTTTTCCCTCTCTGTTGAAATATATTTTAAAATGAACAACTCTCTAGGGAGGAAATCCAGTCAGTCTGCAAGCATTTGGACATACTCAAACATTGTAAAAAAATAGTTCACTTGTTTTTTATCCGTCTATGAGTTAAGAGTTAAGAGGCACCGTGTTGGATCAGTTAAACTATTTATAGTGTAGATGTGTATATAATGAACGGTTTCCGGTGGTGTGTAGTTAGTGGCGTGTTGCACAATTTATGCAAACACATTAACAATGTTTAATTTGAATACAGTCTCAACATGTTGTAAATGAAAACACAAAATACACAGACAAGTAGTTGATCGTTATTTCACAACAACCCACATAAGTAGTTCGTGCAAATATTGTATAACTTTACTAAAGAATGGAAAATCGTATAGTTAATAGAACAATGTATAGAATTTCGTAAACAAATTAATATAACATTGTGTCAACGATAATAAATATCAATTGTATTTTTTTTCCTTCTTTAAATAGTCTTAATATATTTCAAACTCCATATAATAGACACAAAAGAGAACTAAAAGGCTTGATTCAGAATACCAGAGAATAGAAGTTTTGTATTTTTTTGCTCTTTATTTCTCCATCAAATCAAATAAAATTTTCCACTCCTACTTTTCTACATTCCTTATTAATTTCTTTCTTTTCCTTTCCCCTATTTCTTTTTTAATGTTTTATTTAATGCAAAAAATACACAATTTTATCATAGAGCACAATTGAATTTTTTTATGTCCCGACTAGTTAGGAAATTCCGTGTTAAGTCGAGACTCTTCTTTATATAAAACAAAAACAATTAACATATTAAACAATACATGTATACGAAATAATCAAAACAATATATAAAATAATAATAGAAAAATATAAATAACAAAAATTTCTACTATCTTCTTGTTTGGTTCATATTTATATTATTCTATTCTTTTATTTTATTATATTTCACTTTTATCTTTATCTTTATAAACATGGTTCCTCTGTACGTGTGATGTCACTGAACTCCTTCTAAACGGATTAACGGCGATTTACGTGCGGTTTTCAGAGAAATATAGACCTTTGCGCTGTGCGTGTGCGTGTTCGCAGATATTAAAATCTTCAATCTTATATGTAAAAAAGAAGTAAGGAGCAAAAATGTTTTATTAATTGGTCTACCAGGGTTGCATTTGAGGAGAATGCATTTACAAAAAAATGGAAAGATGTTTTTTTTTCTGTAAAAAAAGTTTGATTTTGAATGTTTACAAACTACATTCGTTTTTAGTGGATCGCAATCAGATTATTTCCTAAAATTCCTTATAATTTCATTTGCCTGCTATTATCTTGGAAAAATACTTTTCATTGATAAGTAAGTACTTAGGTAATTGTTTGTGATTACATTTCAAAACGAAAAATTGATAATACTCAAATATTGAATTTATGTAGGTACCTAGGTATTCGTTTGTAGTTGAATTCCAAAATATAAAATTAATATTTTTTTAAAAATGGCATTCTTTTTGCAAACGTCGAACTCCGGTCTTCTCACCAATAAAGGAGTGTACTTATGTGGGAATACGATTTTTGAAAACGTATTCAATTTAATATTATTTTAGTATTACCAAAAATCCAGTAGAAATAAATACAGGATAATAAAAAAAGTCATAAAAAAATGCATGTACGTATAATAAAACAGTGGTTTCATATAATGAACAAGCTAAGATATTGTACAAAAAAACATTTAAAGGCATAAAAACATGTCAATGATGTTAGGAATCAAACCCAAAACCTATTTCATAAAAAGCGAATGGACTGACTAAAACACTACAATATGATCATTTATACAAAACGATTTTTTTAAATTATGATTAATAATTATTCCCGCCAAAGCAAATTAGGTAAAAAAAATCTATTAACAGATACCTCAAGAAACTTCACATTCTTCACCCAACGGTGCATAGAACCCTGTAGTTTATTATTTTCATTTTATTTTCCAATATTTCGCTCATTTGATCACGAAGCTCATTAATTATAATGTTTGACAAAGGAAAATACCCATTTTTCGGATATCATTTTGTTTTCATTATGTAGAATTAAAAAAATAAGAAACTGATGATTTACGTTTTAGCGTTATGTATAACTTCATTTAATATTCAGTTAATTATAAAAAAAATTAACACCCATCGCATTGGAAAAAATACGTTTTCAAAACATTGTAATTTTTGGGGAAAGGAAAATAGGTTCTCAATTTCGGATTCAACGGACAAGGAGAAAAACACATTAATAGAAATTCAGAACAAATAAATTTGGCGTTCTTGTTTAAACTTGTACACTTCTCTCGACCCCACATAATTAATATAATTCTAAGCACTCCATACACTTAGCATCTTCCGGATCTTTAAAATCACGTTTCGATTCATTAGACAGAAAGGGCGCTTCATTTACTTTTTTTCATCGTTTTCTAGATGTCAACTGATTTCTGGTATTTGTAATTAAAAACGGTTGTGCATCCGAAAATAGGACACCACCAAAAATATTAAACAGCTTGCGTGACAAGATAATCTCATAAACCATTACGTAAATCGACTTGACATGGCAAATTGACTATGACACCTTCATTTTAAACTTCACCTTCTGGAACAAGTGGCATCCAATGTTCCAATCCGCCGGTTGCGAAATAATAATGTGCTGTTCCTCGATCAACACAGCATAAACTATGGCTTGCATGCACCAATGTTCCGATTGTGTCGTATGGTAAACTCGAGACAAGATCTGGACTTTTTTGGTGTAAGTCTTTATAGTTTTAAAAATTCACTAAGATAGATCAGATTTTGTCTTGAGGTAGTAATTTTTATTTTTTTGTCCTAGCTTTAATTTTATTGAGTTGTATTTTATTTTATTAGTGCCTGTATCTATTTAAAGAAATTGTATTTACCATCGTTAGAATGGACTGCATAAGTCCGTCAAATAAATAAATAAACTGTGCAATGAAGTATTGATCCTTAACACTTGCTGGCCAACTTCGTTCAAACCCGAAATCGTCAAAACCTAGATTCTTACAAAAAAACCTTGAACATTTTTCGTCCTTAACACGCAGCTTCAACGCTCACGGCAACAACTTAGATGCACTATTGCGTTGAAGGATTTGAACTGCGCCTTACAAAATAGAGAGCAGTGGACGACAATCCCCAAGAATAGGACAGCGAAGAAAAACAGTATTCCTCATCCATTCAGACTCAGAAACGCTCTATAGTATTTTCAAACTTAACTCGATTAAGGAATTGCTTTATTTAAATTGAAACTAAAATTGATTTCCAAGGTCTTCTGTGCACGATGCCCATTGGTTTCATTTCGCAAAATGGCGTCGCGCCGTGCAAATTGTATAACGACACATGCTAATCTAATCAAGTGCCGTGACATCCATCATGGCGGCGGCCATCTTGGCAGGTCACATTGTAATTATTGTTGTAGAGGCCAATTTGAATATCCTCTTTATACCGGAACAGAGCTCAGCGTCTTAAGTGACCGCTTCCATGTGGCCCAGTTTACTGTGTAATAGTGTATTCCTCTGCTATTTTTGCATATACAGATCTGTTAATTTTTTTTATTTATTCATTTTTTGCGTTTTTGAGCACTGAGATAAAATTAAAAAATTGTCTTAGATCTCTTCTTTGCTCCCAGCCAATACAATGTATTTACTAATAATACGAGAGATATGAAAAGTTAAATCAAGCACACATTTAAATAATATGTCAAAAAGTGGGTCATGTCCTTGATTACTTTAGCTAAATTGCTAGCAATAATATGTTACTTTTCATTATTTTTACTAAAATATTTATTAAATTTGTTGCAACAGAGAAGAATAACATTTTTGAGAGAGACAAAACTTTTTCTTAAACTAGTTGGTTTTATTACAATATTTTTAGCTCGTTCAAATGTTGGTAGACAAAAAACTAGATTTTACCCCCTACGGAGTCATTAAGATTAACAAATTACAACAGAGATGGAAAACATTTTAGAGAAAGGAATTTGTTCACCTTAATGACTCCCTGTGGGATGAAATCCAGTCTTTTGTCAACAAACATTTGAACAAACTAAAAATCTTGTAATAAAACTAACTGGTTAAAGAATAAGTTTTTAAAAAAGAAAAATTGTTTTTAGGTGTTGCCTAGTATGTGAAATAATTCGATCAGATGAATCTCTTCACAACAATAAAGGTTTCAGCTCTTTAACTTCACTTATATCAACAGATGGATGAATTGAAAAATATGTATGTGCAAATATAGGCAAAATGGTGAATGTTACAGTGTGTAAAGTGGCCACTAAAAACTTCTTTTCTCTAAAATGTTCTCCATCTGTATTGTAATTTGTTAGTATTGTCAACAAATTTCAACATAGTTGGAGAACATTCAAGACAAGGAAATATGGAAGTCGAGGCATTTACAGGGCTTATGACCTGTCGTTGGCCGGTTTAAGTAGCCACTTTCACATTATGTAACATTCACCATTCTGCCTATGTTTGAACATCCGCATTTCCTTAACTATTCCATCTGTCGACTTTTGTTTTATGTTTTCCCTATCTGTTGTAACAAGTTTAATAATGAATAACTCCCTAGGGAGGAAATCCAGCCAGTCTGCAAGCATTTGGACATATTCAAAACATTGTTAAATTATTTATATTATGTATTTTTTATCGCGAGTCAGGAGAGACAACACCACTTGCTTCTTAAAAGCCTGCTCTTGCTGTAGGAACACATCGACAGTACCTTTAAGTGAGATTTCGTTCACTGTTCTGAGGCCCTTGGCAGAATGAATCCGATGTTAGTTTTATAATTTCCCACAGCAAAGACATACATATTTATTGTAGAGGCGCTCTATTCGTTTCAACTCAGCACAGCACTTCATTCCCATTAAGTTGGAGTTGTGTAAAATCAATGTCAAAAATGTTAAAAACCAATACAACAGTACACGCTTTGTAAAATAAATATAAAAAAAATAAAACAATTAGTAGAAAAATCTAGGACAGATGAAAGTACTTATTTTCTCATAAATATTGGTTCTTAAAACAATGAACAAAGGAATAATACATTTTTTTTTTAATTATGGCGCTATTAATTAAAAATATTTTAATGGTCATCATAAATTTAAAAAGCAGCCAGACGCAAACTCGTAAAGGGGTAATAAAATGCTATGCCCTGGATTATATAAGGTTCTGGACTGAAAGGAATATGGAATTGTTTTTCAAATGCAAACTCACACGAATAATTTAATATCCTATTGTGGGTTGTTAGAATAATATAAAGTTGAAATGGTGCAGAGGAATTCATACTCACGTAGAATTATATTTATAATTATAAACATACAAACCTGTATTTCAAAGGGATTTTTTTTTATATACACCCTTTTTTTAATCCAAATATTTTTTACTGACATTTTTTTGTGAAGCTATATTTAAATTACGATAAATGAAATGAATAAAATACGTCTCGTATTGACTATTTTTGATTCAGGATTTTTTACTTGTGACCAAGTGTATTTGTGACCAATATCGTCAGACTGGTGAAAGGGTTCATATACGAGATAGGTACTGTTTCAAAAGAAATATTTTTATTTTATTCACAGTTGAGTTTATTTTATTAACTGTACATTGATACAAACGTGTTGGAATTATATAAACAAACGTGTGAACTTCCTTAAGTTTTACACAAATACGCACAACGATAAGTATGTGTGTATTTCCTTACTACTTGGTTTTAAGAAAATTAAAAAAAACGTCTTTTTATTTATGATTTATAAAAATATGTTTAATATTGATTTTGAAGACATTTTTTTTTACTAGTAAAAACACGTGTTAGAAAATGAGAAACAAGTGATGCAAGGCGGGATTCGAACCTTGAATCTCCCGATTTGAAGTCCGGGACACTACCAACACATCTATATTTTTTTTATTCTCGAGATTATTTTTTTGATGTTGTTATTTCAAATATGCAATAAGTAACTTGAATATAAGGTTCCATTATTTTTTTGATGTAAAACATTTTCAATCAATGCGAGGTTTTACCTAAAATGTAGCTTACCTTAAAAAAAGTCACCGCTCGCCGCTGGTGTATACGTCTAAATTATTAAATGAAGCCATAATATCTGGTCTTAGAATAAACCGCAAACCGTCCCCAAAATAGTTAGAATATCTTTGCCAGTAATTTATTTATCGTTAGCTATTATTCCAGAAATTCAATTGAACGAAGAAACTCGTGGAACTGCTTTGGAGCTAAAGTTTATAAGTAATTTCCAAACGGACCAAGTAAGCACCGCCGTACATTATGTAGGTCGGGCTACGAACTAACTTTACTCTGAATCGCGCTCTGTGAAGCGAGATTTATCGCCACGTTTCAATTAATATCCTTTCTTAATCGAAAAATCCTGCACCAACTAATTGTTTGTATTGGTTTTTATACAAATATTCTAATATTTTACTATAAATGTTAACATTGTTTTCAATATTTGTGTAAAACAACACACTGAGTTTTCGATGTCTACCGGTTTCTGATATAATCATATTCAATTGTCTCAGTAAAATCGATTTTTCAGCATGAAAAATGTAATATTCTTATAAATTGATTTTTCGAATATCTTCATTTACAGGTAACCAAAAACAAAAAAATTACAACAAACATTCACAATTTTGTACACAAAAATGATTTTACTTTGTGAACGGTTGATGATAACTCTCCTAACTTCCCATTGGAATCGGGGCCCCGATGCGGTTGCTTTAATATGAGTTTTAGTGCAGTGAAGTTTCCAATATAACTCCCACTTCACAGACACAACGGATAATGATAATTTAAGGCTTTCTTCTGTTAATAATTAAATTTATAAACTGGGTTAAAAATATAAATGTCAATGAACAAATTTCAATAGGGATAGAGAATACCTTTGAAAAGGGAATATGGAAGTCTAGGCATCTACAGGGCCTATGACCTGTCATTGGCTGGTTTAAGTGGCCACTTTACACACAGTGTAATATTCACCATTTTGCCTATGTTTGAACATCCATATTTCTTCAATTCTTCCATTTGTTGATTTTAGTGAAGTTAAAGAGCTGAAACCTTTAGAGTTGTGAAGAGATTCGTCTGACTGAATTATTTCACATACTAGGCAACGCCTGAAAACAATTTTCCAATTTTTAAACTTCTTCTTGGACCAGTTGGACTCATTGCAATATTTGAGTTTGTCCAAATGTTTGTAGACAAGAGACTGGATTTCACCCCCCGTAATTTGTTCATCTTAATGACTCCCGAGGGGGTGAAATCCAGTCTCTTGTCTAGAAACATTTGGAAAAACTCAAATATTGTAATAAATGTGAATGTTTCATTTTCCTAAAAAACTATTAATTTGCTCTCGTAGTTTTTCCTAATTTAATTATCAACTTTAATCAATATTTTTTTAATTAACATATTACAACAGAGATGAAGAACATTTAAGAGAAGGTAATATAGAAGTCTAGGCATCTACAGGGCTAACGACCTGTCAATGGCTGGTTTAAGTGGCCACTTTACACACTGTGTAACATTCATCATTCTGCCTATATTTGAACATCTATATTCCTTCATTTTTTTCAATAGGTTAAGTAATAGAGAATGCACATGTGTTATCTGTTCATTAAGTAATTCTACGTCGGGTTTATTTTTTAATCTATTATTTCGAGAATTTCTAATTTGTCAAGTTTATGACCTTTAGGTGCTTTACATTTTTTTACTTACCTATAACTTTGAATTGTCTTCCTTACCTCTTTTTTGTATAAATACATTTAACTCTTTAATAAAGATACCAGTCTCGAAGATGTCGCGAAAGCGATGAAACCGGTCACTGGATATTCCAAATTTGTGGATTAAAGTATCACTCGTGTTTTATTTATATGATATATTTCATAAATAGCAGATGTTTATCTATTGTTTTTTAATTATTCGACACGTTATATACATATAAGGGCGGGCATATTGCCTTAAAGCAATTTTTTCCTACCTACCAAATCGTTCAGTTTGAGAAAATTACAAGTACATAGACATATTCTAATGAATTATACTGAATTATTAAATTTTATACAAAATTCTATGTTGACCTTTAGTGACATGTTTAAGAACGTGAAAATAAATTGATTGCAGCAGAGATGCCTCCGTGGTGTAGTGGTCAAGACGCTTGATTCACGCTCGGAAGGTTCCGGGTTCGATTTCCAGTGAGAACACAAAAATTAATATGTGATTTTTCTCAAGCCTGGGTGCTCTGTGATGTAATTCACCACTGTAATTAGGCCTCCTGGCCTATTGTAGTGCAAAAAAAAATGTAAAAATGTAATGTAAAAAGCATATTATAAGTATTTTGAAAATGCATATATGGCCCATCTCAGTTCTTAAATTTCAAATCTTTCTTTTTAAAATGGATTGTATTTACATCAAATTTAAAACATCACTTAAAGGATAGAGGTCGAATTCCAATCCGCCAATTTAGTCGATTGTTCAACATAACACGGTACCATGAAATAACATAGGCCGGATTCATAAATAATTATAATTTTAATTATTTCATTTATCAAAAGACAGGTAAACACACGAAACAGTACACCATGAGGCTGACTAATCTCCACTCGATTTCTTTTATCTAAAATTTCATACGTGAGTAGAAACTAAATAAATAAAACCACAAAATAAAATAATAAATAAGTATCCA
Source organism: Micrasema longulum (assembly GCF_059751315.1). NCBI lineage: Eukaryota > Metazoa > Arthropoda > Insecta > Trichoptera > Brachycentridae > Micrasema > Micrasema longulum. The sequence continues at coordinate 15,106 of NW_028277265.1, forward strand.
CCCACTCTTATTTTACCGGACCGAGTGGATTGGCACGATACGTGTGAAATGGGCCCGTACACGACAGACAAAATCAATCATTTTTAGAATGATAATATATAAGATTTATGAAGAATTATTGTGTGACTTTTATTTATGTATATTCCTATCAAATTGTCGTGTTATCTGTGGATCTAGAAGTGGCATTTATTAAGTCCCAAATTAAAAATAATCAACATACTATTCTGTGGAATAGGTCTGCATTACACGACATGAAATATGATCCCACTTCTGACATTTACTAAATTAAATTTCGTTCCCCAATCCATCACTATTAATTACCAGTGTTTTTATGGCTGAAAGTAAATTGCCAAAGAGTAATGGCTCCGCCAGCGGTTTGTACGAGATTTATTCATTTTAGGAAAATTTATTTGCATTTATAATAAGGACCAGCATTGAGTTTACTAAAACCTTCAACCAGAAATATATATTTATTTAAATTTATAAACCTTTTGAGTAAATCGTTTGTTCAACAACAAAACATAAATAAAGAAAAAAATAAGAAAAATTAAAGGTTCTTGTGTTTGGCAAGTGTAAAAATATAATTATGTTCGTAATTTTTTATTATAAATAGCATGCATGTTTATGTTTATAACATACATGTAACTATTGCGCCTCAAAAACATGATCATTTTAATGATTATGATAAAATTATAAATAAACTTATCAATGAAAATTCTTGGTTTAGTTTTACTTTTTATTATTTTGACCAACGAGCGTTTTCGCCTGAGTAGGCATCTTCAAAATATGTTGAGAATAGTATAAAAACTGTAAATGCTGTTCACCAGTCTTGAAGATGCCTACTTAGGCGAAAGCGCTCGTTGGTCAGAATAATAAAAAGTAAAACTAAACCAAGAAGTTTCATTAATAAGTTTATTTATAATTTTATTATAATCATTAACTATGGAGTTTTATCAAGAAATATCAACAAAAAACATTAATATGATAATTTAAGTATATTTTGATGAAAGCGTTTTCCTAAATATATATTATAATGTAATAATTTTAAATAGTTTTACATTATACAAAAACATCATTGCATGTTGATTTTTTTGCATCACAAAATGTCAGGTCCAATGACAGTGGTGAACTGCAGCACACAATACCCAGGTTTAAAGATATACCACTGGAATCGAACCTGGAACCCTCCATACGTGAGGCAAGCGTCGTAGCCATTACACCATGGGGGTCGCCATCATGTTAACCCGAACGAACTAAATTAGATTTCACTTGATAGTGGATAAAAAAAATAAATTAGTGCCGACATATTCAGCGTTTATTAGAATTTTGTACAGCAGTATTCTAACAATTACACATAATTTCTTTTGTAAGACTGGGAGCTAGCAATCTCTTTAGATTTAACCTGTTTTTAGAAATCTAGCTATTCCTGTTCTATTCCTTATCTTTTTTTTGTTGTGTTATTAAAGACGATTTGAATTTTTTCTCTCCTTTATCTATTCTGGAAAATTTGCTCACTCATTGAAATAAAAAGCACATATGATTAAAATATTTACTTATTCTTACTTTCGAAAAAAAAAAATCATATACTTTTATATATGAACTTGACATCCTATATTTTGTTTGGAAAAAGATTGTTTAAAATATTAATGAACAGTATTTTAATAAGTGGTTAACGTCTAATATTTCGTTTTGAATATTAATAATATTTACAAAAATATACAATTTATATTCAAAACACTAATTGTATAGTTTTTTTTATTATTCGTTCATTCATTTATTCATTATTTTTACATTTTAAATAATAAAAAATAATAAAAATAATCTGACCTCACTGGGGTCCGTGCGAAGAGACTTATTTAAAAAAAAATTTACATGGGAGAATATACAAAGAAGACTTATACAGAGAAAAATTACAAATTGTTAAGACAGTTTTAAACACTACGTAAAAAACAACCTTTTTTTAAGCCACATATTTTTCTTTTCTACCGACCGTCTTTAAAGCTACACATGCTTTTTTATCAAGGTGTAAGAAGAAATAAAAAATAATTGGTTAAAAATAAAGTTATTTTATATTTATTATAATAATATTTACAGTTAGAGTCGTGTATTATACTCCACTGGCTAATAGAGTCAGAAACTATTATTTGACTATCAACTACGAAGTAAGCTACAGTTTACAGCAATACGGGGCCGTATGTACTTAGGTCGAGAATTGTGAGCGCAAACTGAAACCGTCTGTTACACTTTTTTTGTTAAACTAAAAACCAAACTAATAATTTGGAGCGCTTTTGTTCTATGCAATAGAGCTAAAGGACGCTTCTCTTTAAGTTGGAGCGAATCTCGACAGTGGCCAACGTCTTAAGTCAACTCCTTGATGATTTTCCGAACCTTTTAGTTTGCTGTTTGCCATATTAATGTGCCATATATATATTTTTTTTGATTATTATTATGTTTTTGACCCAATATAGTTTGTGATCACTTAATTAGTTTTTAATGCCTGCCCAGGCAAGGCAGGCATAAATCGCATTTTAGTTGATATTAAATCAATTTTATTAAAGTTAGCTGTTGATCTTTAAAGGGTATCGGGAAAACATACCCAACAACATACCAGGTGCCAGGCTGTTCGCACGCTGTCGACTTGACAAGTCCATTAGCCATTTACCTGCCGCTTTTCATGCGCGCCGGGTAGCTCGTTCTCCTGTCGACCAGGGTAGCAGGAGGTCTCCGCAGGTGGCGCGGCACGCACGCGATAGTAGCCGAGTTCCGAGTTCATTCATTCCGCGTCCATTCAAGCGCCCGCCACGCCTCCGGGGACACTTTCGCACGAGCGTGTGAATAAATTACGCCTTCGCGGACAGGGCGGGCGATCTCCTCATTTTTATCCTGCCCTGAGCACCGGCAGGACGGATTTTGAAATTAAGCAGAGACCCGCATTTACTCGCTCTGTTTATCTAATTAATGCACGTACAAAAATTGTTTAAAATCACCAGTTAATGGATAATTTTTTACTCATAAAATTGCACAATCCATTTTAGTTTTGAGTTAGACGTCGACCGGTTTCGATATGACTACCTCATCATCTTTTACTATCCAGTGTCCTCACCTAACACTGTATAAATAATTTTATAATTATATGTCCCTTCTAGAGTAACTTCTAAACCGATCGACATTAAATATTTGAAAATTTAAATCATTGATAAAAAATATGTTATGATTGAAGAGGATTACAATTTACTTTATTCGTTGAAAATTGCTTTAGATACAAAAAAAAAAAATTCTGTTTATTTTTTCCGCTGTAGTTGCATACAAAATTAGTAAAGAAAATATTTCCATTTGGACACTTTGACTCCGATTTTATCAAATAGTTAACAGAATATTCTATGATAATTATATCGCAGTGATATTAGAAGATTTATTTTATAAATATTACGTCGATTGAGTATGCAATGCGATGAATTAAAAGGAAACGAAGGAAATGAGTGTGACGTGTTTTTATTCGGATGCTTAAATTCTGGTTACGTAATGTAACTATATAAAACATCTAAAAAGGTCTTAACTTATCTGATAATTACAAATAAAAAACATAAACAGAAAATATTTCCAAAATACAACGTTTTTCGTTAAAGTTTGGTAAACATTTATCGTTTCTGCGAGCCTGTTGAAGCCACGTGGCAAGCACGTGGTCGGATCCGAAAATAATTCAGCTTGTTGGCTTCCCACGTGGTCACAATCCGTGCGAAGGTCACGCCTCGAGAGCGGAAGTAACATCAGCTGTGACAGCCTCAGGCGATCAGCTGATGGGGTTAACCCACCCCAACTTGTTAACACTTTGGAGTCCGGACATGCAAAATATTTAGCATTAAAAAACGTATTAATTAAAAAAAATATAAATAACTATTATTACGTTATCAACCCGTTCATTCCAGTGATGTAACTAGTAAATAGCTGGTAATTAATTAATATATTACCAGAATTTTTTTTGTAAACTTCAAATAAACATTAACAGGGGGATATGGAATAAAATTATAACCACGAAGATCAATTGAGAAATATATTTCTGCAACGCCATTTCCACAGTTTACTGTCTTTAATCGACAATAGGGTATTTTCGCGTTTTTCAAATATTTTTATTTTTAATGACGCAAAAAATTACGACAATAATGAAATTCATATTTTTTTCCTGTGACGTTTACGTTTTCTACAAAGGTTTAAAAAATGCATATTTCAAATTACCCGAAAACGAGACGTTGTGCGCCCTGTGGGACAAACGGCACGTATGACGTTTCGGCACCAAAATTGTACGCAATGTTTATTAAAAGCCCAGTTGGCGGTCGTAACGCGTGACGTCAAAATGACGTGATGCCAGCTGAGAGCCGTTTTGTATGTTCTTATTTCAAACCCAAAAATTATAAATGCAAACTTTGAATAAATTAATAGTTATATAGAATCGTAAAAATGTACTCCAAATACACATTATATTTCTAACGTTATTTCCAACTTGTGAAAATACCCCATTAGAAAAAAAATTCTACCTCATTTAAATTGACAATCATAACAAATTATTTCAATCAAGAACGAGAAGGTGGTATTTTTTTTATCTTATAAATAATGATGTATCATTATTTATAAAACAAAATATTACTACTTGCAACTAAGATATAAGTTGTGTAAGTAATATTAATGAATAGTTAGTAACTAATAGTTATTGTATTGAAAAAATAATATGAATTTTTATTTCACAAAAAAAAACTTTATATTTGAAAAATACAAAAAAAAAACAATTTGAAGCAAATGAGTTTTTTGTGACATTGATATAATTATTATTTTTTCTACAAAACATGAGTATTATTTAAAACAAGAAAAATATTTCTCCATTAAATAAAAAATTTCCGACCCAAAGGTGTTGAAGTCAGACAGTGTTCGGGCAATACCCTTGAGGGTTGCTGAGAGTTAACCGGATGAAAGCCTCGGTGGGGGGTGGAATGGAGGAGACGGTGAGAAAAGGAGGGCTGCGGGTAGGATAACTTGCTCCTGGACTTATTTATAGATAGGGGTTGTTTGTAAATACACAGCCTCTTCTTTCAAGGGCAAATCACCACTTCCTGGCATTGAAACAATGCCCGAATCCTTTTTAATGTACTTGTTTGGTATTTTAGTCTTTGTCGCTCATGCATAATGTATAATATCCATAAATAAAGACAATAAATCGAAAATTTAATGATGCTTCTCATGAATTTTGTGTGTCGATTCAGTAAAAACCCCATAGCCAAAAGTAAAAACGCTTATATAGTGTTTCGCCTCGATGTTGATGACCGACTTTGAATCGGGTTGTGGTTCCGCGGCTAGTGTTTCGGACTCACGGCTCAAAGGTCCGTTGTTCAAATCCAACTCTACCCCAACTTGATTCCCATTTTCTAATCACTACTACTTATTTATTTACAACTCGTTGAAAATGGCCCTCAAAAATAAATATTTGGGTAAATCATAAAAACGCAAATATTTCTTTTATTAAAAATTAAAAAACTTGTTTTCTATTTCCTATTTTCTTACACGGTCATGTAAAAGTAAGATGGAAAATATCACAGAAATAAGGATGCCAAATATGTTTGTAGACCGGACTACGGCGTGTATCCTCGTCACGTTAAATAGACCCAACGAAGGAAAAAAGTGAAATGAATTTAAAAAAGCTTAAGTTATTCAAAAAACTTTTATTATAAATTTTAAATACAGCATATGAAAAAAAAGGTTAACTATTTTGTTTTTGTTGCTAAAGACAAGGGTTATTTGTTTTTTTCTTTTTAACTTCATCGTCTAAAAAGGTAAATTATAAAATTTTATCCAACTTTGATTTAATCCTCAATATTTAGTATTGTATGTAATTTCAATGGTTAAAAGAGAAAAATCCTTGCAAAAATACTGCGTTTGAAGTCAAGCAGAAATTTAGAAAATGAATAAAATTATAAATGTGAAAATTTCAATAAAAAATAATTGAAAAAATTGAAACGTTTGGGTCAATCATAAGAAAACAAATATTTTAAGACTTAGACCAGTGATTCCCAAAGTGGTCTATATCGACCCCCAGGGGTCTGTAACAACCTGCAAGGGGTCTACGTCAACGAAAAAAAAAATTGGGGGTCCATGAAATAAAAATGGGGGTCCACGATAGTGGATCTCAACATACACTGATAGTACCTATTTACTTACACTATACTATCTTTTAATATAAGGACATGTACATTATTTATAAACGTACCTATGAAGTAAAAAAATTATATATATGTTCATAAAATTGTGTAAGTTGAGGATGTAGGCATTCGCTTTGTGATCGCAATACGTTTTTAACTTGTAAAAACTTGATAATTTATTACTAAAGCATCAGGTTCAACCTTCCCATAAAAAACATTTACTTATTGCTTAGTTTATTTTATGTTACTTTTATTCTATATAACAGATACGAAATTTTATTTTGGGTAGTTTTAATTTAAATTCAATTAATGTATGCATAAAACTTAACATTTGTTTTAACTTTAAGTTTTTGACACTAAACTTCACTACAGTTAGAAATTGATGAAAAATCAATATCAGGTAAGTAGGGGGTCTACCAAAAACCGGAAAACATGGCAAGGGGTCTACGACACAAAAAAGTTTGGGAACCTCTGACTTAGACCATGTTCCGATTTTAAAAGTGGTCTTAATCTCTATTGTAACGTGTTTATCTTAATAACTGCCTTGGGGGTTAAATTGTTTTTAATTCAACCAATTGGCCCAAGAAGAAGTATCAGGACACATTGAACGGCCTGTAAATAGTTTTTTTTTTACACACCGATGATATTTTTTTAGCATTTTACCTACATGTAAAATAATATGTAAAGTAATTATAAAGCATCCTTACCTCTGTTCTGTATAAATACATTTAACTCTTTAATAAAGATACCAGTCTCGAAGATGTCGCGAAAGCGATGAAACCGGTCACTGGATATTCCAAATTTGTGGATTAAAGTATCACTCGTGTTTTATTTATATAATAAATTACAATGAACTTCCATCAAGAATTTTCACTTACAAAATTAAATGTTTTAATTATGAAGCGATCAAAAATTTTAAAACAATCTGTTAAAATGTTTTGGTGTGATGAAATTTATGTTTATTAATTCTTGCGATGTCATGAAATATCTTAATATTGAACACTTAGAAAGACTTCAAACTATTGTTTCCTATAACTGCGAAGCATTCCCAGAATGAAGTCTTACGGGTACAACCACAGACAATATTGTTTTTAAAAATCGGCAGCCAATAGAGTTTGAATTTACAAAAATTGTAGCAAAACATAAAAAGTAAAAATATGACGCACTGGACTTATGCGGTTTTTGCCGTAGGCCTGCGTAGCGCGGCTAAGCTAGACAGCGTAGTCGCCAGACAGCCAGACGCAGACGGCTAGACCTTCTCGTACCTCCATTTTAGGTATTGTAGTGGTCACGTGGTGCGGATTACGTTTACGGTTTACGGTACGCTTTACGGTCACGAACCTGACATGGACTTGAACCCACGGCGGGCTGAAATGTTCAATGAACATTTATTCATGAACTTGAAAATCGCCCATTTGCCGCCAGCCACAAACGCGAACACACACCTACGCAAAATACATTTCCGCAATAAATACTTCGATTTACACACAACCGTAACTATTTGTTATATTTTTTTATTATTACGCATTTCGCTTTTATTTGTCGACCGCGTGGTGTAATGGTCAGCGCGGTCGCCTGCCAAGCAAGAGGTCTCGGGTTTGATTGCCGACATGGTTGATATAAAATATTTATTCAAAATGATGATTTTATTTATTAATTTATTTATTTATTTATTCACACTCTTTTTCAAAATACAATTCCATGTTCACTTTGCCCGGCTAACAAGGGTACATACCCCGTTCCAAGCTAGGCAATTACATTTTAATATATAATAATAGTTAACAAATTAATATAGAGCACAGACAAACAAAATATAAACTTATTCGGATACACATTTTGATTCATATACATACAGACATACACATATATACACACATATATATAAATATACACACATATATACACATGTACATACACACACACGTACATACACAGATGCGCATACACATACATACATTCATAAAAACATAGACAATTCATTTATGCGAAACTTCATGGTTGTCATCTATAAATATTTATTTTTTAAAATTATTCCTTATTTTTTATATTTTATTTTTGACATCCAGTAAGGTTCTCCAATCCGTGGCATGCATCAACTTTTCTGACTCCCTACGACCAATGTCATGAAAGAGCGAGGTCAACACCTTCCGTAACTTGACAACACTCCCGTCTTTCCACGATTCTGGCAAAAGGTTATGGACCTTTTTGCCTACGTTATAGTGTTGTCTCGATGCCAGAACAGTGTTGACCCCTTCACTTAGTATCAGATCCCTATTACAGTATCTTGTTTTATGGTTGTGGTTGACGCTTGGGTAAATGTCTCTCTTTATGTGTGTAACCACTACCGTTCTCAATATATACTGTCGAATAATATTCAGTACTCTGAATTCTTCGAAGAGCAAGTCACTTGGATAACGAAATGTTTTTTTTTAAATGACTCGGATTAAAGATTTCTGTGCAATTCCTACAGGTTCAAGGGCGGTTGCAATTTGCAATTGCTACAGGTTTTACACCAGAATATTTCATAGTTCCTGAGCTGTAAGACTGATCATCATAACTTCCTTTAACAAAAAATGATCAATATACTGCGATTGGTGTATCGATTTAGTGCCCTATGCACCATTAGGTGCGGAAGGGGAATGATGATGATTCTTTTTATTTTTCAGAAAAATTATTTTGCAATTTTGTACCGATTAATAAATAATCTCACGGAGACAATTATAATTTTTAGCATGCAAAATAAGAACCATGAAATACTGTAGAAATCTTCATAAATATAATAAACCATCCAATGTGAGGTCATACGCCCTGTAAACGTCTTACCCCCTCTCATCTTTTCATAGTATATTGTAGATTTTTAGTTAATTTTTGCTTCAAATTTTGCGAAAAATTATAAGATTCTGTAATAATACCTAAAATATGTCCATGTTTTTCTTATTTTCTCAAACTGAACGGTTTGGGTACGTAGGAAAAAATGGCCTTAAGGCAATCTGCCCGCCCTTATATGTATATACACACCTTATATATATATATATATATATATGTATATATACATACGGTGTTTAATAAATAAAATAAATTGAACAAACCGTCGAAAAAATTTCATGTTTATTATTTTTGACTCATAAAAAATGCATTTATTCTCAACAAATATGTTTACCATAACTTTTTTTTTCAAGAGCCACAAGAGGTAAGTACTGAAATTATATTTTTACCATTGAGAAGACAAATTCAATTAAACGTTTCATCAAAACAAATTATTAAGGACTGACATTTCTCTTTTTCATTGTGGTCTTTGTTAGTTACGTAACATTCAAATTAAATTTAGCCATTTTTAATACTCGCATTGAATTTAAGGCACAATTCAAATTCTACGTGAACATCCATTAAGATTTAAGCTCTAATGTTTATTATATTATCTTGTCTTTTCTTTCATTCGAGAAGATTAATCACAAAAAGACATTACCATTTAAATTTATGGGCTACTCATTAATAATTTTGTTGTATTCGTGAAAGCTTTGTTATTCTATAATAAATCATATTTATCTCACTTTTGGCTGTGGAACAGGAGAAGGGGATTCTTAATTTATTGGTGATGAGATGATATTTGTCAGAGGAAGATAATACTAAAAGACTGTTTAAATAATTTTACGTAAAATGTTTAATTCCCCGTGAGTATTTCTACTTTTGATGTATTTTGATAACGCAAATTAAATCTCCATTCACATCAAAAGATAATTTAACGATAATATTCTTTTTAAAAACATTATTCTTGTTTCTGTAGGGTATCGATTATGAACTACAGAAGTCCATCGATTATGGACTTCTATAGTCCATAATTGATGACACACACGTTCTAAAATGTTTCACCTGAAGTAGTGCGATGACCGAAGACAGCAATGTCATCATTTTCTATGTAATCCAATACAAGATTATAATGCAACTCAAACAGTATTGCACATCAAATCGGGGTCATCGTTCTGCAGTACATTCACATCGTCCCTGCCATGAAGAAATGAACTATAAAGGAACGTGGTGTATAAAGAGACCACAGGACGCAATGCCAGTCAGTCATCCTAACAAGTTCAGTTCAGTCAGTCAGGCCAGCTCGATGAAGTCACTCAGTTCTAGCATGTAGCCATGTAATAAATACGCATTTAAGAGCAACCTCGTGTCTTCTCTGTCGATATCTAACTGAGGGAAGAACTCCAACCCTCAAAAACCAAAATCCTACATTTCTATTAAATTGTTAATATTATCTAAGAGTATGTCTGTGTTTGTTTGTCCGTCACAGAAACTCCTCTGCAACGGTAAATCGTTGCGAAGGAAAATCTGGACACGTCATTCTAAGGGCAATTAAAAGGTCAAAGGTGCTATTTTCGAGCCTAAATTTTATCACCCTTTCTCGGTACTAAATTGAACCTTTTAACGGTTAATCGTAGCGACGAGAAATTTAGAATAGACGTCTCAAATGACGTATTTAGATCAACAGCGCTGTTTTTAAGGCAATTTTTTCTCGGAATTCTCGGGTATTATTTTTTTATTTGATTATAAAATAACAAATTTAAACCGTAAGTCGTAGCAAAGTAAAATATATGCGCCATTCTTAGATCTTAAGTGTCGTTTTCGGCTCTCGGAGCCCCCAGATGTGAGGCGAACGTTTTAGCTATTATTAGTAATCAACTCATTGGTACCTCAAACACATCTTGTGCACACTAATTGATGAAGAAAATAATAATCATTTTAATAATTTACGACAGGTCATAAGCCCTGTAAATGCCCAGACTTCAGCTTCCCTTTCTCAAAATCGTTCTCTTTTTAAAAAATGTTATTCAAAAATATTATACATGAATAGTATTGATGTTAAAAGTCATCTCAAACTAGTACCACTTAGGATTTTTAATAATCCAAAAAGAAAAAAAATTACAATAAGAATATAACTTCATTACCCACGAAAGAGAAAAAGAAATTAAATTGTACATTAATGTACAATTCTCATTTCAGATACGCAGAAAGAAATTTAATAAAACTTTGGGAAAAATCACAAAATAACTTCTTTAATAAATTCAAATTCTCGACGAGGATATTTTTATAACTAGATTACGAAACTTTGTTCATCTTCGCAAGTTTGGAAGGAGACTAATTAGAAATGTTACTCAAGTTTACCCATTTCTAGAACAAGTTATAAAATAATGAAAACAGACGAATGAATATTTCCAACTCAATCTTTGACTGCATTTCCAATTAAAAAAAATAATTTATTTTCCAAAGGGATGGTTTAAAAATTACTGGACGATGTACGCATACGTTTCACCCAAATTTAAGGGTGTAGTTTGATAAAAAGTAAGGGAATCATTCGATTTTGTGATTTTAAAACGCTGCATTTTTTCAAATTTAACCTAAAAAAAGCAATAGATAAAAAACACTGGTTTTCTGATAAAAAATATACCTAATAATTTTATTTAAATAAAATATAATTATTTTTTGACCGGGCAGATAAGGCCTCTTGAAATTTAAATTAAACTTAGGTTCATTTGTTCTTATATAAGGACAACGTATTTAATTAAAATTAATTCTACTAATTTAAAGACAAAAAAATTATTTTAAAAAAAACGGTTTTCAAAAAGACAAAAAAGCGTTTTATATCAAATAATTGTGTAAATTTTTTCTTACATTCTAGGTTAAATTTTGCCTTCAATTTTTTTAATATTTTAGTTAATTATATAGAATAAGATTAGGTTTTAAATATTCAACTTTTTCAGCATGTTATCAGTGAAATTTGAATGCCGTCAAATGCCCGATATAAATATTGTTAAATACTTGTACTTAAATTAGTTTTTCCAAAAAAAATCTTCTTCTTCTTACGTAGCCTTGTCAGGTCCCCCCGACGTTGGCGATCACCACAGCAAAAGCACCTCGGTCCTGCGCTACTCTTATATTCCGCAGCCAGGACAATAACTTTTTGTATGCATTCGTCAAAGTAATTCCTGGGATAAGATGACCGGAGTGGTTTCCCGTTGTTTTCTCTGGTGGATTTTTCTACCAGGATTACCTTCCCTTAGCTAGTTGGTTTTGGTTTTGAGGCGCCAGAAACTCGCCCTTTATCCTCTCATTATCTGTCGTGATCACATCGTTAAGAGTGTGATCCCATTGTCTAGAGTTTGCGACGTGTACGCTAACGAGTCGGACTAGTCAGTAGTGTTGCCGATGGAATATACATGGGCGTTCGCAGCATTTTATAGAATCACACCCTAAAGAAAGATGTGACTCACTATGACGCTACTGACAGTTCGAACCCTTATAAATTTAATTTAAAATAGCGCTTAGTGCTTTATTTTTTATTATTATTTTTGTTTATATTATTTATTATGTTAATGATAATTAGGTTAATTAGATTAATTACAATTTTAAAAATTATTATTATGTTAACTAAGTTAAACAACTAAGACATGTTTCACATTTTGTAAAATGTTTCCCTTGGCACGGGACACCCCAGTGAAGGAACATTATTATGTATAATAAAATAATACATATTGAAAGGAGGGTTAGTGCCGGTAACAGAGTTAATGGTGCCTTAAAGTCTGTCGTAGCAAATAAGTGTCTATCGCAAGAGGCTAAATTAGCAGTTCATAATGGAGTTCTGGTACCAACCCTAATGTATGGAAGCGAAGCATGGAGTTGGAAAAAAAGGGACGAAAGTAGACTGAATGCTGTTGAAATGCGATCCCTCAGGCGAATGTGCGGAAAAACAATGTATGATAGGTGCCCTAATGTCGAAATTAGAGCAGAATGCAAGGCTGAGTTAAGCATTATCGACAAAATTAAGAAAGGTCTTTTGCGATGGTTCGGTCATGTGGAGCGAATGAATGATGAAAGAACGGCTAAAAAGATTTATGATGCGAATGTGTCTGGTTGTAGAAGTCGAGGAAGGCCGAGAAAGACATGGCATGATCAAGTACAACAAATTCTTGAAAGTGGTTATGTGAAAAGTCGGAATAATCGACGTGCGTGCATGAGAAGATGTATGAATGTGAAGGAAGCAAAGGAAGTGTGCCAGGACAGAGTGGTGTGGCGTTCTATCCTCTCTGCCTACCCCTCTGGGGAAATGGCGTGATGGTTAGTTAGTTAGTTAAATAATACCAACAATGTGAAAGTATAAAAAAATAAATAAAGAAAATATGTTTTTGACATAAATGAATCATTTATAAAAAAAACTGGAAAAATGGATGAAATCTGAAATATTATCGGCTTGTATCATAACGTCAAAGAAATTATGTTTTATTATGTGACCACTTCCAAATCTTTCATCTGCATAAAATTATATATAAAAATGGTTTTAAATTCCAAAGATATCTACTTTGAGCAAATTTATTCCTTGCCAATGAATTCATGAAAAGATTTTTCTATACGCCTTCACTGAGATTGCTTTTCCAAAAAAAAGGTTCGGTTATTACTATGAGAAAATGTAAAATTATACAGTCTTTCACATGTATTTTTTTAGTTCAATTGAAGTTTTTTCGTTTTATTATTTAAACGTTATTAAAAGTCAAACACAAGGCTTCAAAGATCAAAAATAATTGCTTTTACAAAGGTTTTCAAATATTTGCGTTTTTTTGCCAAATTAACTAGATTATTTTAGTTTAAGTAAAGCTCTTTAGTAATAAGACATCAAGAAATAATTTTAAAAAATTATCAACTCTATAATTAATTTTAAAGTGGTTTCATCATAAGAAAAATTGAATTAAGGATAAAGCTGGCCTTCTTAAATCATTTGAAAATATGAACTACTTTAAAATTTTCAATAAAGGAAAAAGGTTTTTATCACCTTGAACTGAATTTAAAACAGGTTTTAAAGACTTTAAATATTGGTGCATTGTATTGGTACACCGATTGCGGCGTATCTCGATTTTTAAATTACAACAACAAACCATCACGCCGTTTTCCCGTAGGAGTAGGCAGAGATGATAGAACGCCATATCACTCTGTCTTTGCATACAGACCTCGCTTCTTCCAAATTCATACGTCTTCTCATGCACGCACGCTGATTATTCCTACTCTCGATATGTCCATCTTCAAGTATTTGATGGACTCGATCGTGCCATGTCTTTTTCGGTCTTCCTCGTTTTCTGCATCCATCAAAATTCGCATCGTAGATCCTTTTAGCCGTTTTTCCGCTGTCTATTCGCTCTACATGTCCAAACGAATGCAGCACCCCTTTCTTGATTCTGTCGATAATGCAAGTCTCAGCCTTATATAGTTCACGGATCTTGACATGTGTGCACCTATTATACATCGTTTTACCACACATTCGCCTGAAGGATCGCGTTTCGGCAGCATTTAACGATTTAACCCGCTTTCGTCATTATTTTTCCAATTCTATACTTCGCATCCATACATTAGAGTTGGCACTAGACCTCCATTCTTAACTGCTAGTTTTGCCTCCTGCGATAAAAATTTGTTTGCCAAAGTAGATTTCAGTGTACTGTTGACCCTGTTCCCGGCACTCACCCTTCTTTCAATATCGTTTTCAGTCTTTCCATCTCTAGTAAACATATGGTGAACTCTGGTTCAGAGATGCGAGGTTCAAACCCTGCTCTACCACAAATTAACTGTCTTTTTCGAGAATGATACAGAAATTAAAAAAATCGGCGTTTATAATATGAATACAGTTTAATCAATTATCTTGTCGGGAATCGAACAGGAACAATACCAATAAATAAAAAATAAAATAGATTTTTCAGACGTTTCCAAGTAGATACATTTCGTCGCACATCAGTTAATATTAAAACTTTTTTAGGGAGAAAAGATGTAGAAATAGGCATGTTCAAACATAGGCAAAACGGTCAACTAAACCAGCGAATAGCAGATATAAACCTGTAAATGCGGAGAATTTCATGTTCCCTTTCTTAAAAGGTTCTTCATATGTATGTGAATATTCAATTCAATTCAATTAATATATTTTAAATATAACATATACATTACAAACATATATTAAATACGTATATATTATAAAAAAGAAAAAAAAATACACGAAAGAGACTCATGTCAAAGTAGTAGGAGAATCCTGCTCCGGAAAACCCCTTTCGGATATATGGAACAGATCAATATCCAGAGCGATGTTGTTCAGCATAGCGGTAGCCCTTCCAAAAGGCATAACCATAGGCAGGTTGGTCCTGAATATCAGAATATGAAACAATATATGCTGACGCTGTCTTAGGTAATTATCAGGAACATACAAACCAATGCTCATCAAAATCTCAGAATTATCGATCATACCGTGCAACAATCGATAAAAATATATGGTCAAATACACATTCCTTCTAGTCTCTAAACTGTTGAAGCCGAGCATACATCATGGTAGAGCCGAAGATAATACCTGCACTCTCTCATGTAGAGATATCTAAGAAACTTCTTTTGAATTTTCTTTATCATAAGAGAGTACTTCAGTTCATGTGGCCCCCAAATCATCGAGCCACTCTCGAGTCTACTTCGCACCAAGGAGTTGTAAAGAGTTCTCAGTAAGCGGGTATTTTCGAAAACCCTGGCAGTATGCAGAACAAATTCTAAATCTTCAATGCATTACGACTGGTTGTCTCTATGTGTTCATGAAATGTCAGAGTGCTCACTAATCTAATATCACCTAATCGTTATCCTATCCGCACCCAGTGGAGCATAGGGAACCGCATCGGAGCTCCCATTGCAATGTATCTGGATCATTTTTGTTACATGGGAGGTAAGGTGATCACATTCACGATTCAGATACCTGCCCAGGAACAATAAAATATTGAACTGTAGACCGACGTCAAATCATGTTAACCCTACCAGGAATCGAACCTAGGAACTGAAGTATGGTAGGCGAACGCACCAACCACTTTACTACGATTACTTTCGGTTCCGGCCAAAAATTGGCCGAAAATTTGGCTCAGCCGAGTCCGCGGTCGGGATATGTGGGTATACGTTCGGCTCTACTCGGATGGAAAATTAACATAAATTGAGATATTGGATCGTTGTTCATTCAAATAATTAGTTATTGTATTGCCATTGTCTAGCTTTAAAAAAAAACTAGAATAGTTGTGCGATTTGTTGACTATAGTTAGTAGTTCTAAAATCTTTCATATATGTATTTTTGTAATTCACTTGTAGTTAACAAGTTTAGTCTATAGCGTACATTGAAGAACTGTTACATGTAAGTTATATTTATGTATAATATATATTATATATTTTCGAAAACCCTGGCAGTACGCAGAACAAATTCTAAATCTTCAATGCATTACGACTGATTGTCTCTATGTGTTCATGAAATGTCAGAGTGCTCACAAATCTAATATCACCTAATCGTTATCCTATCCGCACCCAGTGGAGCATAGGGAACCGCATCGGAGCTCCCATTGCAATGTATCTGGATCATTTTTGTTACATAGGAGGTAAGGTGATCTCATTCACGATTCAGATACCTGCCCAGGAACAGTAAAATATTGACATATGTTTTTTACATATGTTTTTGATCTGATTGATTTGATTTTGATGACATCGTGACATATGTTTTTGATTTATTTATTTTGTTCTAATTTTGCGTCAATACACCCAAGGGACATACAGAAAAAAATGCACGCTAACATATTTTTTTAAAGCCAATCAACTGGCTTAAGTAAGTCCTAATATATTGACATTAATGAGTAATACTTAATCTAAACAGTCTTAAAATAGATTTAAATTTACAAAATGTGTAATTAAAAAAAGGTAAATATGGCATAATCTAGGCGGAAATGGCAAGTGTGACATCGCGAATCAGGAGGGACAACACCGCTTGCTTCTTAAATGCCTGCCCTCCTGTAGGAACACATCGAGAGTACCGTTTAGTTAGATTTTGTTCACTGTTCTGAAGATCCTTGGCTGAGAAGAAAAGAATCCGATGTTAGTTTTATAATTTCCACAGCAAAGACATGATTGGTACGCAAGTTACGGCGAGGTACATTTAGGTTTATTTGAACAAGGATATCCTGAGCAGCTATACAGTTAGATTTTAATTTGTGCAAGAATATCAAACCACCCAAAATCCTTCTGAATTCTAAGCTAAAGATGTGAAAATACTCTAGACAATCATAATAGTTGATTATGAAGGTATTTGATCCAATGCTAATTATTAACGATTTTTAAAATTTACGTTGCACCGATTCAATCTGCGTAAAATGAATATTATAATTAGGAGACCAAATTAAAGAATTAAATTCAATTAATCTACAAAAAATGATTTATACAAAGTAATTGCAATTTTTGGGCTTTCAAATGGCTTAGATATTCGCAAAATAAATCCACTGGTTTTGGACGCTTTCTTTGAAATAGGGTCAATGTGATGGTCGAATTTAAGTTTGTTATCAAAAAGTATCCCAAGATCTCGAACTGTCTCGACGTTCATTAAAATTGTGTTGTTGCTTGATCGAATAATTTTATTTATTTTTCTTGTGAATTCAATAGACATACATTTATTTAAATTAAAAGATAATTCGTTTTCATGACTTCGAGATAACAAAGAATGTAGGTCATTTTTTAGTTTATGACAGTCATAAATTAGTTTTATAATTTTGAATATTTTAAGGCCATTTGCAAATAAAAGATATAATTAAAAATAAAACACTAAACATATTGATAAAAGATGTGAAATTGTTTTGAAAAGTTATAAAATTATAACATTTAGAAATGATAAAATAAAAAAGTCATACAAAGTAAAAAAAAACGAAGGTTAACAAGAAAAAACAATATGTTTATAAACAAAAAATGCAAAGATCAACGAAAAATGTCAGCGAATCAAGAAAGCATATTATCGCGAAACAAGAAGAAATAAAAAATACATAAAATGCGTTTTTGCCAATACTCAATTGTAATTGTATATTAAAGCAAATAAAAACAACACGTATATGGTAATAAAAACAAACCAGTAAGTAACAGAAAAGGGAGTTGCGGAATGATGAAATATGTGATTAAATAACTAAGTAAGTTGTAAATAAAATATTTGAATAAGCAACGTAATAAGAAATATACTAAAAGACGAACTAAAAAAATATTTATTGAATTTGCAGATAATTGGTCGAATTTTGTTTCAACATTTGATAAGGTATCCAAAATTTAATTGACTAAATTTAAAAATAAAAGAAATGAATATCCCACGAAAAGTCTTTAAACTTGGTGAGTAACAAATTCTTTTATGTATTTTTTAATTATAAAATAAACGCTGCTCTGCAGCACTGAATCTGAAACTAATTGAATTTATAATTCAATAAAACACTAATATAGAGATTCAACCGTTTTTCAAAATAAACGTTTGTATATTAAATCAATATTAAAATCTCATTATTACATTAATATTAAAGCTGCACCCCCACAATATTTGAAATAATGCAAGGCTTTCCCAATATACCCATAATGTACCTAATAAAATGCACTTAGTGTTTCCTAATTGATTTTTAATTACGTTACTTTTCATAGTCTATTCAAAAAAATTTAATGCCTGTTAAATACCCCCATAAACTATTATCACTATTATGTACCTATATCATTAAATAGCAATTGTTGTAAGTATATAAGGAGACTTTGTAAATATTTAAGTCAGTTCGATTATGTCCTAACAAGACAAAACACGTCACATTTATGTTTTAAAAGGAATATTAAATCCAATAAAAGCGTTTTTATTTGGGTGCATTACCAAACAATTGTAAATAAACAACGTAAAATTAATAAATAACAAAAAAACGCCAAAAATTCTAAAACAATTGTACTCATTAAATTTAAACATTTAATTTCACTGTCTACTTTATTTAACACCTATTTTATTGAAGTCGTAAGGTTTGACAATAATGACGCCTTATTTTGGGCGATTTTAATTGACTTTTAAATTATTGAAATAAGTTTCGGTTTTGGCCGAAACTAGAACAGCAGCCGAAATTCTTTTCCGCTTTCGACGTCGAGTTCAACTACGAGGCGGACTTATCTTCACTCGATTTTGTTTTTTCAATTTTTTACCTGGGCTGCTTTTCCAAACGCTCTCGCGGCCGTAGAAAAAGCTTTTATCTCGCTCATTTACGTACAAAATACGCGAGATAAAGTGTTTTTACGGCCGCGAGAGGGTTCGGAATAGCAGCGCTGAAAGTAGCCGGAGAGAAGAGAGAAGTAGTCGAATAGATTCGTCCCGAAATCTGGTTTTATTTAACAAACAATAATGAATTTTTCATCAGCCCAAAAAGACGCAGAAAATCAAACAGTACAATAATATGAATGTTTTCAATATGGCGAATATTATTTCTAGAAGTCTCTTATCTATGAATATATTTTACGGGATTCTTCATCCTAATATCACGATTCATACCAGACCATTTTGAATAGGAAATTCAAATGAGTGGTACACTGTAGTATGTAGTAAGTAAGGACGGGATCCCCCATATCTGTGAAATTCAGATATTCAAATTTGGATCTTTTTGTTTGAATTTAGAACGACATTACCCTATTGCAGCGCTCCCGCCTTGTGCTGGTGGCTGCACTCAGAACTTCTCGTTCAATTTTACATTTACACGAACCAATACTATATTTACTACTAACAGTGCAATGTGACTTCTGACAATTAAAAAACTCGTTTAAAATATTAATTTACTACTCGTTTAAATTTATTTAAAAATAAAATATTTAAGCTAGTGCATGCCCTCCCTTTCCAACACCAACTAAAGAACTCTTTAAAAAAAATAATCAATTAAATGTTAATTATTTTTTTCAAGTAGAATCATTAAAATGTATTCATATGTTAGCCATTGATATAATTGTCATCAAAGAACTAAAAAATGTAATAAACGTGGACAAAATACAAGAATATCAGAACAATATCACATACAACATTCCAAAACAAGACTAGGACAATCGAGACTAATAAATCATCACCATTCCCTTTCCGAACCTAATGGTGCATAGGGCACTGCATTGGTACACCAATCGCAGCGTATATTGATTATTTTTTTTGAATAAAGGTAAGATGACCAGTCTCACGCTTCAGGTACCAGTCCAGGAACTATGAAATATTTTCAATGTAAAAACACCCATTTCATTAAATATTTCATATCAACCATGTCGGGAATCAAACCCAGGACTTCTTACATGGCAGACCATTACACCATTATACCACGAAGCTGACGAATAATAAAATCAAGGCCGAAATCAGGGATTGAAATTATACAATAAACTACCAGACAAAACTTCAAAAGATTCAGACAAACTTTTCAAAAGGCGTGAAAAATATCATTATCAACAACAGAACATAAATAAAAAATGATTTAATATTTTTCTAAAATAAATTTAATAATCCGTTAGGGTTAATAAATAAATTTCAAAAAAAAAATCTGATTTTTTTGCGACTGAGAGGGAAAACATTAATAAGAAGGAAATACAGAAGTCTCGGCAGAGCTTATAACATGTCATTGGTTGGTTTAAACCTTTAACAGTCTTTGGAAATACGTTTTTACCTCTAACTTAATCAGACATTAACTCTTTTAACCGATGGTGTAAAGTCAATAAATTAGAACTAAATATTAAAAAATGCAGAATAATGTCATTTCATAGAACAAAACAACCAATTTCCTTCGAGTACCTATTAGAAAACTCCAAAATTGATGTAGTTAAGTCCATCAGAGATTTAGGAGTTGTTTCGGACTATAAACTGACATAAAACGAGCATATAGATAATACAGTAAATAAATCACTGAAATTACTTGGCTTCATTAACAGAATATCCTCTGATTTTACTAATGTCCGTACAATCAAAACTCTTTATTGCTCAACTGTTCGCCCTCTTCTAGAATATGCCTCCGTGGTCTGGTCTCCATTCTATGTCAATCGCATAAATCACATTGAATCAGTCCAACATCGCTTCCTTCGAAAAATAGCGTGGATGCTCGGACTAGAGAGAGATAATTATTCTTATGCTGAAATAGAGTCAATGTTAAATATTTCTAGTCTACAAAAACGTAGAACTAATATTGACTCCATATATATGTTCGGCATACTAAATGACTAAATGGTATAATCGATGTTCCATCATTACAGGGACAAGTAAAATTCAATATTCCGACTCGTAGATTGAGAAACAATGAAGTACTGTTCATCGATCAGCATAGAACAAACTATGACCTAAATTCTGCAATGACCCGCCTTTGTCGTAATGTAAACTCAAGACAAGATCTGGACTTTTTTGGTTTATGTTTACAACGATTTAAATGAGCACTAAATAAATAGTCCAGATCTTGTCTCGATGTCCCTTATGTTTGACAATGCTTCTTTTTTTTATTTTTTATGTTATATAAACCTTATAAATTGTATACATGGACAATGTCCGTTAGTAAATAAATAACTACAAAGATCATTTTTCATTCAAAAAGTATGGAAAAAAAAACCTTATTGCCAATTTTGTATTTTACAGACGCTGTCTGGTAAATAGGTTTGCCACTTTTTAAATTTTGCGGTAATCGGTACATAAAACTTTACGATGAAAATAAATTTCATAAATGAACATTCAGAAGTGATAATTACATTCTATCACTATGCATCTATTCGATCATCGCGTCCAGTTTTAGAGCTTGAGAGACTGTGTTTTTGTGTGTTTTATTCGTTGATTGGAAACAGTAAATGGTGGCAATCAATTAAATCTTTGTAACGTTATTATTTACCTCTTTAATATCAAATACTTGCTTTAATACTTTTTTGATTGATAAAAAATATCTCCTCAGCGTCTAGTTTATATGTATATGTCTAGTTTATACATTTTATATATATATATTTTTTCCTAAACAAAATATATTTTGTTTAGGAAAAAATATCTCATTTGTTATAATTTGAATACAAATCTCACTTCCTCTACATTCGTACATCTTATCCTGCACACGCGACTATTTTTCCGATTTTTGACATGTCCGTCTTCAAGTATTGTTGGATTTGGTCATGCCATGTCTTTCTTGGTCTTCCTCTATATCTGCATCCATCAACATTCACATTATACATATTCTTGTACGTATTCTTTCGCTGTCCATTCGCTCTACATGTCCAAACCAACGCAGCGCTCCATTCTTGATTTTGTAGATAATGCTTATCTCAGCCTTACATAATGTACGGATCTTAACATTTGTGCGTGTATCGTACACAGTTACACCACACATTCACCTGAGAAATCTCATTTCAACAGCATTCAGCTTACTCAAATCCCGGTTTTTTTAAGTCCACACTTCGCTTCCATACATCGGGACCAGGACTCTATTGTGAACTGCTTATTTTGCCTCTTTTGTTGATTTAAGTGTACCGCTCACTGTTTCCGCACTCACCCCTCACCCTTCTTTCAATATCTTTCTCAGCTATTCCATCCTTAGTAAACATACATCATCGATTTTTTTAATGTATTGATATATTTAACATGCCCCTTAATTTATTTAAAAATTAATTAAGGCTCATTATTTCTGGCTGCGATACGATCCTATTTACTATTTAATGATGCTCACACATAAACACACATCAACACTTACTTTCATACAAATACACATAAACACTCCTTTTTGTTGTAACACAATTTAATAATATGTATGATTCTTATTTAGAAACTTTGCTGGTCTGTCTTTAAACCGTATTTTAAAAATAATGTTGTTATATCTTTGTCGACTGTTTGTTTCTTTGAAATAAATAAATAAGTAAATACTTCCAAATAAACAACCCATTCGCAGTGATTTCACATTTAGTCATACTTTCATTTCTTCCAAAAACCATCATTTTCGTTTTATCGGCATTCATCAGCAAATCGCTTCCCTAGCATACATCGTAGACTTTTGTTACCAAGAATGAAGAATCAACGAAATAACGAATAACGAATTCCGTGAGACCTCTCGCTTCGTCAGCAGTCTTACATCTTCTTCAAACCAGTATTTCCAAGGTCGACCATCAGAAGAGTTCGTTGCACCGACGACTTGCCTCATAATAGCCATCATTAAATTTTTACCCGACCGTGTTATTTATGCTACTCCACCCCTTAACGCGTGTCTCCCTCGCGCCTCCGCCCCGAGCCGCGCGAGGGACAGAGACGGCGACGTGGAATGGGTTCGCCTTCAAAATGCATTTTTCTATCCGAGTTGTTTATACAGCATGGGTACGAAGTAAAGCTAATGACATAATGATTATTCAAGTTCCTTTAAAATGAAATATAATGATATTTTTTGTTTAAGTTCATGAATAATGAAAGTCTGTGTGTATATTTGTGTAACTTTTAAATAATTTAATTTAATTTTATGTTCGTTATGTATCAGGTAGAGACGTTGATGCATTTGTTATTATCTTCAACTCAAAGTACCTACATAAGCCCTTTACAATTCAATGCTCTTTACAATTTAATTTTCAATAAGATTTTAAGTGAAATATAAAATAAACCTTACACTACTATATTTGTAATGATTAAATTATAGTAATCACTAAAATATAAAACAAACGTATGTTTAACTGATTTTCTATGCGATTTTAGATCTTTTTTAGTAATTTTGTTTGTATTTTATTTTTAATATGAATAAATCGGGTTTTGGCCCGGTGGTAGTTTTAATAATAATACTGGTAATAATAATCATGGTTTATTAACAAAAAATAAAAATTCTTTATCTACTACATACATACTTAGGTAATAGATTTCTCTGGATTATGTCTAGTCTGCCTAACTAGGTACAACCTGTTTTAAGGCAGACATTTTTATACAAAAATAAACAAAACCACGACTACCTACTAGTTGATTTATTATAGAGTTATACAATATTTAAATATGCCATTTATTGTTTTAGAATGTTTTTAAGTAAGTTTTTCCATTTTTCTCTAACTAAATCCAGAAACCATTTTTTCACACATTTATATTGAATTCGGGCTATGGTTTTGCAATGCCCGGGTAGCGTATTGAATATTTTGGGGCCTAGAAACCTGAAATTTCCTAGCCCGAATTCAGAGTTTGGAGTTTGCGTAATATTTAAGTAATTTAATATTAAAACAAGTCAAATATTTCGTTTTAAAACCGCATCGCAAACATCTTTGGCAGCTTTATTCACTCGATTGAACGCGAACCGAAGGAGGTGTCGAAAATGCTCACTTTCGTCTACTTGACATCCCATTTTGAAACCTTGTAATCAAATAAAATAATGCGTGTAACGTAAAAGTAAATGCAATATCTTGTAGAGCAGAAAATTTCGCTTCGAATGACGTTTAACCTTTTCCATTTGGTGTTCATTTTT
The DNA here is from genome assembly GCF_059751315.1 of Micrasema longulum. Taxonomy (NCBI): domain Eukaryota; kingdom Metazoa; phylum Arthropoda; class Insecta; order Trichoptera; family Brachycentridae; genus Micrasema; species Micrasema longulum. The sequence continues at coordinate 39,569 of NW_028277265.1, forward strand.
TAATTTGGAAAAAAACAGACACAATTCATTTTAACATCTAAAAATTCACATTTAAGCCTGGGACTTACGTGCTTTAATGAAAAAAAATACACGTAACAAATTTTTAAAAAGGTGAAAAACGTACGAAAATCTGTGGACGCTTTAAGAGCTTTTTTGACATTAAAATTAAAAATTATCGCCATTTCTTTAACTTAAACATAGTTTCAGCGTAGCGTTCACAAATAGCAGATTTTTTCTTTTTATTAAATGGAACATAAATCCTCGATACTTTTAATAGCTTTTTCCTCAAATTCATTTCGGACCGGTTTCGACTAAATTCTTCAGAACAAATAAACAGCACCAAATTGAAAATGTTTTAATTAGATTCTAAAAATAAAAGGCAATTTCGCACCTTTGTCGCTGTTTTTGTTATGACCCTTGTTTATTTATTTTTGGGGGTTTTTATTTTACATGTTGTAATTAAATTTGAAAATAGCACAACGGTTATAATAAATATGCCAGGGAACAAAGCGCTTGAAATATGTAAAGGAAAATACAATTTTGGTGTTGTTTGTGACACCTATAGAAAATATATAAATATATATTTTTCTGTATTTCAATTGCAGCGTAATAATTTATTATGAAGGTAAGATGATTAAACTAACGTGTTTGGCTTTTATTGCAAGTGAGGGAAAATAGTTATCAGGAAGGGATATTGAAGTCTGGAAATTTACAGGGCCTGGGACATTGGCTTTTTGGTATGATCACTTTACACACTGAATATCCATACTTTCTTAACTCTTAATAGGCTGAGCTTAAAAAATTGTTTATCCGCAGTGATGTAACATTGTTTTGACTCAAACAAAAGACAGAATATTCTGAAATTCAGACATTGAAAAAAAAATAAAGGCATACTTTTTTTATTTCCTAAAAATTAAAATATAATTTAGGCCTAGTACAGATAGGTAAATTAAAAATTATAAACACGCCGGTCGTTTCACTAGCGCGCACTCCTGCTCACTGCTAATAACTGGCTGATTGAATGAATTTCTTCTTTTGTGTTTGTCGCTTTCACACAAACACCGGCCACAGAATAGCGTCTCTATCTTTCTTGTTATAAGTTCTTTTTTCGCGTTCTTTCTTATTTTATTTCTTCGTGTAAAAATATGTTTTGTATTTAATTTGTTTAAAATAATTGATTTGCATTAAAAAAAAGTTTAAATCAAATAAATGTATCTACGAACTACTACTGCTTAGCAATAATTCTGTGGTTATTCATGTAAAAATTAAATATTGGGGTGGAAACACTTTGTATTCGAACACTTATTTATATTTTTAATATCAAAAACATTTTTCACTTTGTAGTATGAAACTTTTCACTAATTTATTTATGACTTTGAGAAACCACTTTAACTTTTGGGTCATACTTTAACTCATTTAGTTATAATATCGCTAAAATTTTACCTTAAAACATTAAGCTAGCATCTAATACTAGTAATAATATAGGTAAAATTTTATCAAATTGTAAAGATTTTTTTTTTTTTTTACTCATACAATAATACATATTACAAAAAAAAAAAAAACGTATCCCTTACTGCATGAGGCCAATAGCTCTGTGTACATTTACAGAAAAATTGAAAATGAAAGTATGCATATTATAAATAAATACCAAAAATATTAACTATTACATAAACATAAATTTTAATAAACATCTGATCAACACGCTTCGTTTAGATTAACATGTTACAACAGAGATGAAGAACATTTTAAAGAAGGCAAAATAGAAGTCTAGGCATCTACAGGGCTTATAGCTGGTTTAAGTTGCCACTTAACACACTGTAACATTCACAATTCTGCCATATTTGAACATCTATATTACTTCAATTCTTTCATCTGTTGATGTTTGTGAAGTTAAAGAGCTGAAACCTTTATTTATGTGAGTGAGATTCATCTTAATAAATTATATCACCTACATACTAGGCAACGCCTGAATTTTTTTTATTTTAATTTCGATACTTCTTCATGGACCAGGTGGATATATCAACACTTTTCGTTTAGTGTTTAGATAATTTAGATAGATTGAAAATAACTAACCTAAAAATTCCCATAATAAATAATGAATTTAATTTAGCTTCGAGCCCTCTTTGTAAAATATTCCCGTTATAATTAATGTTATCCCCTTTCTCTCTCCTTTTATTATTCTGTTGCTTACTTACAATATTTTGTAATATTAATAGCAACGCGAGTAATTCTTAGTTGGTTCAAGTCCTGGTGATGAGGAAGTAACCTCATAACTGATCGACGTATAATTCAAAAGTTAAAGTGGTTTGTACAAAGTTATAAATGAAGAAACTTATAATTTATTATATCAATAAAATAAGTGGAGACAATGAGTTTTTTAATTTCCGAATTAATTTTGATTTCTCTAAAGCGCATATTTGGTTTTTAAAGAAAATTAAAATAAGAATGATTCTATTAAAACTACAATATGTTCATATTTTTATTACTTATATTCTTAAATCCTAGGATCCAAAATCCAAGCATCCAAGATCCAAAATCCAAGGATGCCAAGGACCTAAGAACAGTGTACGAAATCTCAATAAACGGTACTGTCGATGTGTTCCTACAGCAAGAGCAAGCATTCAAGAAGCAAGCGGTGTTGTCACTCCTGATTCGCGATGATACACTTGCCATGTCCGCCTAGATTATGCCATAATTATACCTTTGTAAATTTAAAATTGTTTCGATTAAGTGTTACTTTGTAAAAAATACTCAATAATGCTAATTGGTTAGGGCTTTCATAAGCCTGGTGATTGGCTTAAAAAAAAACAAACGGTTTCGGTAGATAAGAAGAAGTCGCCTTAAGGCAATGTCTTTCTCTTCAATCCGTGCCTCAAATCTGAGGATGGTGATAACGCCTGACTCCAGGCATGGCTCGTCTGTGGACAGTCTCTCTCCATCTGGAACGGTCTTGTGCTCTTCTATAGGCGTTTTTCAGTGATGATTCTGATAATTCAGTGACTGTGCCGCTCGATCTTGTCGGTTGACGTCCACGCGACCTTGTTCCTTCGACACTTCCCAGTAGAATAGTTTTCTCCAAACTATCAGAGTTCCCCCTGGAAATATGCCCAAATAACTGCAGGATTCTTTTCTCGCACATAAATGTTAGTCTTTCTCCTATGTCCAGTTCCTGGAGTATAGATGCATTCGTACGTCTGGCCGTCCACGGAATCCGTGGCATTCAAAGGCAATATACCCGCCCTTCTATGTATATAAAGTGTTAAATAAAAAATGGGTTACCCTCACTGAGGTATAATTAAATAGAGTTGATGCTTCGTAGAATGATTGTTCGAAAATGTTCGGAAAATTGAGCGTTGTCATTGAGCGTAGAGTAAAAAAGACTAACTATAACTGTAAATTTAAAGCTGTATTACACTGCTTCACTTTTACTGATCGCAAGTGAGGTTCCGGAACTTAGGTTGAATGGAACACAAGACGAGTGTTTAGTGCTGCATCTAGCGTATACATATATATCAATGGTTGCCCTAGCAAAAAAAACTCATCTTGACAAAAACGTAATGATTAAGTAAACGATTAAAAATAACAACTCTTTCACTTTAAGTATACAACCCTTAAAAATTCCATAACTACTCAATCTTTCGATTTAGTAGACTACTCGTGAAAGTTAAATTCTTGGGATATTGAAATTAAATTAATCAAATTTTACTATATTATGTATGTTTGAGATTTGTAAGTTTGATGTTGGTATGATTATTAAAGCAAATTGATTATCTTTCTGCGATTGTTTGATTCTTTCACACTTAAGACGTTTAATTGTGTCGTCCTGATCAGACATCATACCGTGGGGTAATCACTTGATCATCATTTCATGTCCGTTCACTAGTTGGAGCATATGGTGTCTAGGAAGATCTTACAAGCATCTCTGTCGGTTGCCAGCTCCAGAGCATACTCCGAAGTCAGTTTTGCGTCCCGCAGTTCTGACACAATCTGCCGACGAACCTGATGCCTTGTAAAATAGGAAAGCGTGGTTAAGGCTGTCAGGAGGCATTTGCAGTACATGACCAAGCCATATAATTAAAATCTTCATTTCCTCGTATTTTAATAGGCACCTGTAGTTCTCTCAACTCGTTTAATAGTTAATGTAAAATATTTGAGGTTTTTCGTTAGTATAATTTTTATGTTTTTATTTCAGCTTAGCTTATTAACATGTTGCTTAATGAGTGAAATATTTCAGAAATAACAGTAGTAAATAACGTAACGGAGAATATGATTAACATTAATAAAAAACGAGTACATGTATTTGAATAGTGATCAACACTAATTGAAAACAATCATGGATTGAATAGACGAAAAAGTTACTGGAATTAAGATTTATTGCTGCCATTAATCACCAATTAGGAACGGACGCGTTGAGCTCGGACACAAGGGACTGAGCAAATGCTCTGGTATGTTGCAATCTTCAATCGTTCGGATTTAAAAGACCTCCACCTTCCATTACATTACTTGAAACTTGTCCAAAACATAACCTGACAATAAAATTCGATACCTGGGCCCTAATTACAATGAAAAGTTAAGTAAGTTATCTTTAATAGTCTATACAGTAAAAGATTCTTTTGGATTCTTTTCCCCTCTGCCAAGGATCCTCAGAACAGTGAACGAAATTTCTAGAAACGGTACTATCGATGTGTTCCTACAGCAAGGGCAAGCATTTCAGAAGCAAGCGGTGTTGTCTCTTCTTCTATTTTCAGTTCAATTGCTGGTAGGGTGGAAGGTGGTTCTTCTATGTAGTTTTTATTAACAAATTACAACAGGGATGGAGAACACTTTAAATAAGTAAATATGAAAGTCTAGGCATTTACAGGGCTTATGACCTGTCATTAGCTGCTTATAGTGGCCACTTTACACACTGTGTAACATTCACCATTTTGCCTGTGTTTGAAATCCATATTCTTCTAGTTGTTGATTCTTTTTTTTAATTTTATTTTTTTATTTTAATCTTAAAGTAGGGCACACATATCATAGATATTGTTATTTGCGTTCTAATAATAACATTGCAAATATATTTAATTTATAAATTGTTTATCACATATGTCTTGACCATTATTTTAAATTTTGATATGTTTTTTTCTTCATAAATATTTTTTTCCATTTCGTAATACTTTTTAATTGCTTTAAATAAAATTGAATTTTGTGACTTTGTCTTTTTCCTAAATGGAAGTCTAATTTTGTTCTTTTCTCTAGTATGTGATCGTGTTCATGCTGGTTCCGATCAACTTTTTTCCAAAATTCTGTTTTTTTATTTGAGTGAAGTTAGAGCTAAAATCTTTATTGCTGTGAAGAGATTCATCCGAATGAATTATTTCACATACTAAGCAACGCCGGAAAACAATTTCCCTATTTTTAAACATCTTCTTGGACCAGTTGGTTTTAGTTCAATGACAGGTCACAAGCCCTGTAAATGCCTAGACATCTATATTTACTTATCTAAAGTGTTTTCCATCCCTGCTGTAATTTGTAAATCTTAATGACTCCTTCGGTGGAGAGATCCAGTTTTTTGTCTACAAACGTTTGAACATAAAACTTAAGACTGTTCGCCTTGCCTCATTTGACAAAATCTATCCATATGCCATGCAATTGGAATTTCAATGCTGTGCCCCATGGGTTCTGATGAAATGATGATGACGAGTATAATGGCGGTCTCCGCGGTGTAGTGGTTAAGACGCTTGACTCACGCACGGATGGTTCCGGGTTCGACTCCCGGTGAGAACACAAAAATTAAGTGTGATTGTTTTTTGGATTACTTTCTTTGAGCTATTCTAGATGCTTAGGCTACTAGATTACAGAAAATTTCTTCGGGTAGCTTTTCTCGTTTGACAACGGGCAAATTTTCCGCGTATGTGGGCACCGTCAAAGACTCAGAAGCGGTGTGTGGTATGTGGTGGGCAAGCTGTGATTGTCCTCAAGCCTTGATGCTCTGTGATGTAATTCATCACTGTTATTGGGTCTCTTGACCTGTTATGGCGCAAAAAACAAAAAAACTCCAAAATAAGGAGAAATAAAAAAACGCGTTTAGGAGGTGTTCTGGTAGATTAAATAATTTACTGAAATGTGCATAATAATACAAGTTTAAGTTTCAGTATTTGACCGCTTGAAAAAATACAAATATGGATGCTAAAACATATTAATAGTTTTTTTATTTATATCCCTACAGAGATGAGGTAGAATTTTTTTAAATTCAGGATTATGGATATTCGAGCGTTTACAGGGCTTACGACCTGTCATTGGCTGGGTTAAGTGGCCACTTTAAGTACTACAACATTCCCCACTCCGCTTATTAGCGAATATCCACACCAGGTAACATTTTTGATTTTTGTATTTATGTTACGATTTGAGAAACCATCCACAAGCGAGTTGGAGCGCCATCTATGTATTGATATTGAAGTTAAGTATTTTAATTAAGCAGATTACTTTATTTTATGTAGTTAAGACTCTTTCCGAGTTAAATTAAGTACTAGCAATCGCCTGCAGATTACTCTGCAATTTATTTTTACTTATATTTGACCAGATCTTATTACACAACATTATTTTTGGTACGTGTGGCCACTTAACCCAGCCAATGACAGGTCATAAGCCCTGTAAACGCTCGAATATCCATAATCCTGAATTTGAAAAAATTCTACCTCATCTCTGTAGGGATATAAATAAAAATATACCTACTCCCCCTTGGGAGAAAATCCAGATTTGTGTGTGTACACGTACCAAAAATAATGTTGTATATTAATAATTAGCCATTGATACAACCATAAGACTTGTTAAAGCCTGCACTTCGACATTAGCTTAATAAAAATGTTTCCCATCCCTATGGTAAAACATTTTTATAAAATTATTATTTTTTCGTAACTGTCAGTCAGAATGACTGTAAATCAGATAAATAATTTAATCGGATTCAACAGAATAAGCGAAACGAATGAATGACGATAGCGTTTGTTTTGTACCGTTTGTCTGAGTACTGAGTACTATATCAAATATTGGATACCTAATAAGCTGGCACTAGTTAGATCAAGTTCAGCATTCTCACACAACTGTATAATACGATAAAATAAAAGCGTGAATGTTAAAAAAAAACACAATAAGTATCACATTCCGTAAAATCTATGTAGCTCTACGAGTACTAAATTTAAGTTTTACCCAGTACGCGATAACAAAAAAATTAGAATAAAAATCATAGTTGTCTCCATTTAGTAAAATTCAGTAGCCAAAGACAAATTTCAGCCAATGCTGAGTATCGTTAGCACGTGGAAAATAGATAATACATGATATATGTCTTGCAGGGGCGAACCGTGTATAGAAGCGATCATGCGCAGCTTACCATTATATTTGAATATCCATAATAATGTTTTACGGTAACTTTATTTATAGAAAAACAAGCAAATAATTGCCTTTTCTTATAAATCATTGCCACGATTTGTATTTTTCTCCAAATAAAAAAAATAAATTAGTAAAGCGCGCCCAGCGCCAGCAATGAGCCAAGAAACTAGCCAATTACTTCAGCTTATTTCTTCATACAAATAATTGTACTATATTTTGAACATTTTAAACCCAGTGGGAGGATTTTTCTCCTAGAGTAAACTTGCAGGATTACACAAATTCTTTAAGGATTTTCGATTTGGAAAACAGTGTCCAAAACATTTTTTCTATTTTTCTTTGAGATTATTTTTTGACATATGACTCGCAACACATGTGGCGCTCGACGCGACCGTTTTTGGCATTATTAATTTCTAGAACAAATCGGTCAGTTGACATTTTGATCGTAATGAGAACACTTAATACTGACTGAATTCCTTGTGCTATTTTTTATAAACTTTTATAGAAGTTAAGTGTTAAATTAATGGATAATATAGCTACACAATATAATATATCACGAGGTTACGTCGTTTGAGTTGATTTCATAGGTGATTTACTATGTACCTATTATGTATAGGTACAAATAAACTATTTTTTTTATGGCTTACCTGTAAATAAAATCACAGTTCACCACTGATGTTTTGTCCCAGATTCGTGAACATCTTCGACTACGAACATTTCATTTGTCAGCGCATTTGCCTACCATGCAAGGGGTCTCAGGTTCAATTCCCGGCACGGTTAATATGAAACATTATTTAAAAGTCTGTTTTTACACTGGAATATTTTATAGTCCCTGGACTGGTACCTGAAGCGTAAGACTGATCACCTTACATCAATGTAACAAAAATGATCAAGATACGCTGCAATTGGTGTATCAATGCAGTGTCCTATGCACTATTAGGTGCGAAAAGAGAATCATTATGATGACAAATTTCTATTTTGAATTTGGGTGTTTCTGTTTGGTATTTATTTTTTGTTTGTTTCTTGTATGAAATTGCGATATCGCGTAATTATTTTTTTTTTTTGCTTTATTTTTCTAAAAGTTATTATTTAAAAAGATAATGCATCGTTCCTTTTAGCGAAGTAAGTAGTAATTATCATAACACAAATAGTGTAATCATATGTTTTAATGATGATAATCTTTACAGACAAATCATTTAAATAAAGAACACTTACTCCCACACTAATACACATAAACACACATCTACAATTACTCTCATAAAAATACACATAAACACATCCTTTTGTTATAACGCAATTTCAAGTGAGCACAGCTTTTGAAAAATTCATAATTGGATGTGTCTATTTTCCACCACTTACAGATTCAGAAAATTATCAGAGGCATTGTGAAGACATCGAGTTTTTGTGTTCAAAATACCCTAACAACAAACTAATTATATTTGGTGACTACAACCTTCCCAACTTGTCGTGGGGAAATAGTGAGAGTGGCTATATTCATAGTGAAAGTGAGAACGATCGGGCGCGACCAATACTGGACATTATTAACTTTTTAAATTTTTATCAACATAATTTTATTTATAACGTGAAAAATAAGTTGCTAGATTTAGTTTTGTCAAATTATGCTAACCTTAATGTTGAAAAGAGCGTTGATCCGATCTTGCCAATTGATGATTACCACCCTCCTCTTGAATTAACATTATATTTACACGAAACCTGTTCAAAACACACTGATATTTCTTTAAATTACAAAAAGGCTGATTTTGATTCAATTATTAATCAACTTTCTAAAACTGACTGGACTTTTTTAAATAATGATAATACAGAAATATCTATTTGCCATATGTATGACATAATTTTTAATTCTATAGATAACTTTGTCCCCAAGTATCAACTTAAAATAAACTATCCAAAGTGGTTTACCGCTGAACTTAAAATTTTACTAAATTCAAAAAAAGTACTACACAAAAAATTTAAGCAAAGTCGGAGTATTCATGATTATCAGGAATTTTCCAAAACAAGAAACGAATGTAAAACGCTTTCCAAGATATGCTTTAAATCGTATGTAAAGAGTATGGAAAATTCGGCGTTAAACTCAAACAATCTTTGGAACTACATAAAAAAATTAAACAATTCTCATTTCGAATATCCAAGTGCTATGCATCTAGATGGAAAATTAGTGAATGGCACTGAAAATATTGTAAACCTTTTTGCAAATTTCTTTAAGGAAGTGTATGATGAACCTATTCCAGATGATAAGATTCCAACTTTTACTTTTGATAAAACAATTACGCTTTCAAACTGTAAAATTAATATGTTGTCTTGTAAGAAGAGACTACTCTCTTTAGATGAAAATAAATCAGCAGGTCCTGATAATGTTCCGCCTATTTTTCTCAAAAAATGTGCCTCAGTTATAGCTGAACCTCTCACCACGTTTTTCAATAAACTATTGTCAATGGGATGTTTTCCCTCCAAATGGAAATCTAGCTATATAACTCCAATTTTTAAAAAGGGGGACGACTCAGATATTAAAAACTACCGTCCTATATGCATCCAATCAGTCATACCCAAACTTTTTGAGTCACTCATACTTGACCAAATTCAACATGATGTCTCAAATATAATAGACACTAAACAACACGGTTTTATAAAGGCGCGGTCAACTGCCACAAACCTAATTCTTTACCATAATTACATATCGGAAGCCTTTAATGATAAAAATCAAGTTGATAGTATATACACCGATTTTACTAAGGCGTTTGACAAAGTCTCTCACAAAATATTACTAAGTAAGCTGTATGGTTTGGGTTTTCGTGGAACTATCCTTGATTGGTTTCGAGCTTATCTATCTGACAGGTATCTATATGTAAAAATCAAAAATGTAAAATCAGACTGTTTTTCTGCCTCTAGTGGTCTTCCACAAGGCAGTCACCTAGGGCCTGTTCTTTTTCTAATGTTCGTAAATGACATTACATCCTGTTTCCATGATGTCGAAGTTTTGCTTTTTGCGGACGATATTAAAATATTTAAAAAAATATCGGACATTAATCATTGTGAAACTCTGCAATCAAATATTAATAATTTGTATAATTGGTGTAAAAAAAATAATTTATTTCTTAATATTCAAAAATGCAAAATTATGACATTCTGCCGCAACAGAAATCCCATCGTTTTCACGTATAAAATAAATTCTTCACCTTTAGAAAAAGTTACAGAGATGACAGACTTAGGTATTCTTTTTGACGAAAAACTGAGTTTTATTAAACATATACAAAACATTACAAATAAGAGCATGAGAACCTTGGGATTTTTGCTGCGAACGATACGGGATTTTGAGTCTATAAACATAATGAAAACATTGTATATTGCCCTAGTGCGAAGTCAACTCGAGTATAACTCAGTTATATGGTCACCGCATTACAGGGTTCATGTTAAGGACATCGAAAGAGTTCAGCATAAATTTTTGCGTTTTATCAATTTTAAATTAAGTATACCGATTGAATACATAAATTACTCATACTTAAATGATTATTTAAACATCCAAACATTAGAAAACAGACGAAAATTAAATGACTTGCTTTTTTTGTTTAAAATAATAATGTCGATGTTCGATTGTTGTGAACTTATCAATTTGATTAATGTGCGAGTGCCTGGTCGAGTTACCCGATGTAATACTTTGTTCTACTGCGGTCCATCATCGACCAATTACAGCGCGAATTCGCCAGTAATGCGGATGCATGTACTCGCGAACCAATATGCTAACAACATCGATGTCTTTAGCGTGAGTCTTGTAAATTTTAAATATCAATGTATATGTTCCTTATCAAATAGAACTTAATATTCTGTTCATATTGTATTTTATAACATTATGTACCTAGCTGCTTTAAACCTTTAATTGTATTTCTTTAGCTTATTAAAAAAAATAGAAATATATATATATTTCTTTAATTTTTTTAAAACCAACTTAACTTTAAAACACAGTTCTATATTTTATTACAGTATATTATATATTTTTTTTTTTGAATTTATGTTGTTAATACACTCATCTTTTTATTTTTATACCAACTATACTTCTTAACACTGTTCCTTTATTTTGTTCCTTTATTTTATTTCTTTATATTGTGTTTTTTTTTTTAAATCTATGCTGTTTATATACTCATCTTCTTTTTTATACCAACTTTACTTCTTAACACCGTTCTATCTTTTGTTGCTTTATATTGTATTTTTTAAATTTAATGTTGTTTATATACTTATATTTTGTAAAATTTTCATGTATGTAAAAGCCTTATGGGCGTGAAAAAATAATAAAATAAAAAATAAAATAAAAAAAAATAACGCAATTTAATAATATGTATGATTTTTATTTAGAAACTTCGCTGGTTTGTCTTCAAACCGTATTTGAAAAAAAATGTTATCATATCATTGTCGACTGTTTGTTTCTTTAAAATAAATAAATAAATTGGCTCCGTGAGTCATGTAATAATATAAAAAATGTTTATAAATAATGTCAATAATGAAATTAAAATTGGGGACGAAAAATAAGTACCACATTTTACTTATTACCTTTTCGGCTATTCCTATGCAAAAAAATTATGTCGATCGAGCGCTCCGTTGAGACGTGAAAGAAACACAAACAATCAAACAATTTAACACACTCTCGCATTTATAATTTTTTTTAATTTTTTTTTATTTTTTAGTTTTATAGAGTTCAATAAAATATACATATTATTACAATATTAATACATTATAAAAAAACAAAGTATTAAGATATATTTTGTCCCGATAAACTATTCAATAATAGTTTGTCATCGGATGCTCAGACATTAGTTTTAATTAATAATCAAATAATAAGAGTACAGACATAATACTGTATACGTATAAAATAATAAACATAAAAATAGTATGAAGATTTTTAAAAAAATTTTTATGTAAGAAAATAGAGTAAAATAATACAATTAAAATTAAAGAATAGTAATTTACTTTAATATATTTTAAATATAAGAAAGAAAATATAAGCAAAAAAAAAAAAAACAGACATATATAAATAGTGTGTGCTCATAAATGTAATCAAAACAAGATAAAAATAAATTAAACAAAGTAAAGTAAATCGAGAAATTCAATTCATATCTACAGAAGAAACAAAAATTAATAAGAAAATTAAAAGTACATATTAAAATTAAGATCTAAAAAATGTAAATGAAATAAGAAAGTAATACAAGAAAAGAAAAATAAAAAAATGTATTCAATGAGGAATAAAAAAAAATTATATTTATATAAAAAAAAAATATTAAAAAAAAAAATAATAATTAAAAATAAAAAATAAAAAATCTTAAAAATGTATTACATAAATAATAAATCAATATAGGAACGTTTTATCTACTAACCACTTACGTAATAGAAACTTAATTTTATTTTTACTATGACATGTTTTCATGTCAAGTGGCAACAAATTAAATACTTTTGGAACAATATAATCCAACGTACGTTGTCCATATTTATTTTGAAATTTTGGTACTACTAGGCCATCAACAGATGTAAATCTTGTTAGATAGCTGTGTTCTAATTTATTTTTATATATCGAGCTGAACGTCTGTTGGATAATAATTTTGCTCCATAAAATACCCTTAACTGGTAAAACATTTAATTTATTATACATAAATGGGGTATTATTCCTCTGATTATATACATAATTGGGAGTAATCAATGCAATTAATTTGGATAAAAGAACTAATCATAAAATCCCTTTTATGTAGCTTTTCTGGCTTGTCTTTATCCTTAAACGATATTATTATTTGCAAAAAAGAAGCATTTGGTTTGTTGTTTTGAAATTGTTGAAACGTCTTACCTTATATAAATACTGGTCAAACATTTTGCAAACGTCGACTTCTGTTCCCGGGTGGTGGTTCGCCTCCATACTATACTGGGCACTTTTAAAATGTCTAAAATGTCCAGAAAAAGTGTAAAGAATTCCAAGCGAACGAGGGCAGAGCACCAAGATCCAAAAACAACATTAAATTACGGTTTATAACCTATCTTGTTATTATCACATCCATGAAACAAAATAAATACATCAAATGTCAAAGATATTGCCATTTAATTTATTTATTTCACTTCCTGTAAAGGTCACGTCAATGTCACTCGATAATAAATCACAAAAACTCGCAATTTTATTTGCACATTAAATTTATTTGTTTACGTTAGTAATTAATATTTTTACCTTGAGTTCTGAATCGTACGCTCCGATTCGTTTTTTCACAATTTTCCGTAGGCGGAAGTCACTACAAGGTCACGGAATATTTAAATTTAGAATCACTTAATTTTTCTCAGATCACACGCACGGTGCTGCCAGATTGACGATGATTGATGGCGGAGATCGTAGGTACTACACTTCACAAAAACAGATTTAAAAAATGCATACGAAATACCTTTCGAAATTATTACAAATTATGAAAAAAAATAAAAAATAACCTTCTATTTATTTAAAACCGCTACTCAAGCTTTCTTATAAAAGTTTAATTATTATTAATATTTTCCTATTTTATAATTTTACCAGTGTCTACTAAATACTAAAACTAATGCAAATGGATGTAATAAGTCTAGTCTTTGCGTCATGTAGTATTTTGTGTTTGTGTTATGGAGTGTGGGGTGAGGGGGGGTTGAAATTTGATCATTTGCACCTACTTTAAAAATTAGACAGGAGTTTATTTTTTTATTAATTAATAACCTTCAACCTTCGGTCAAAGAGCATTGGCCTAATACTTGGTTAAAGTGTATAATCTACTTCCATTATCCATAAGGACAATAAGTAAATACTCACAAGATAAAATTGCTATTAAGAAATGGATAGTGGAGGTGGGTTGCGCACGGATCGATGAGTGAATCAAGCCAAATAGGTAAAGTTTGTGTACTGAATATGAAATTTGGTCTACATAAATTGGTTTTGTTTTTTATGATTATTTTAGTTTATATTGCTCATTATGTTAATGATAATTAGGTTTAATAGATTAATTACGTTTTTTTATTTTTATGTTAACTTTGTTAAATAACTCATTTAAGGCATGTTTCACTGTTTGTTAAATGTTTCCCTCGGCACGGAAACCCCAGTAAGGGAACATTATTCTGTATAAAAAAAGAATACAAACATTGTAAAAGTATCAATAAATAAATTAACAAATAAATAAATAAGTTCTTAAAATCTAATTATTATTATTTTTATTATTAAATGAATAACCATAAAATGATTCAAATATAAATTTTTTATTTCAAATTGAAAAAAATACCGTTTAAAAGTATAAAACAATGTAAAATAATTTATCGATATGTTTTTGTTACAATAGAGAAATTTTAACCGTGAAACAATCAAGTATCGTTTACACGTGAACAATACAATAAGTATGACAATATTGTCTCGTGAACAACTTCAACCGCGCAGGACAGAACGCCGGACAAACGAAACTTCAGTTGCAGTTCACACGTGGGCGCTTTGAAAATGAACACATGACGGCGTTTATTACGAGCGAGCTCATGAAAAATACTATTTATTTTATATCAAGATGTATTCGGATTTAACAATTCTAATACATCCTGATAAACAACGAACTAAATAATAAAAATGATATTTTTCTACTTCCATTTTCGGCAGCGATGCGCACGCATCGAGCAAAACGCTATTGTCACAAGGTCCTGCCCGCGCGCGTTCGCACGAGGACAATACGACCGCGCGCGGTGGTGGGAGTAATAATTATTTCGCGGAGTTACCCCGCCTGTCTATCTTCGTAACAATGTCTTCGAACAACACATCACATTCAAATAATATAATCATTAGATCCTCAACACAAAGACAACTTAAACAAATACAAACAATACCACTTTCGGACAAAGGGATTTTGAGTATTATTCAATTAAAATCTTTAACCAACTTCAACTATCTATTAAAACAATTAGTAACGACAAAATGTTCAAAAAGGCTATAAAAATGGATAGTGGAGCGAGGTAGGTGTAAAATGGATTTTCTCATTCGCCCAAACCAATACTAATCAACTGTTTTAAAATTGTATAGCTTAAGTTATGTTTTTGTTCTTCAATTGTGCGTTTTGTAATACAAATAAGATAAATGCACATAAATTAATTATAAACATAAATACGTAAAGTTTAAAACTGTTTGAACATTTTGTTGACTATCTTTATTTTATTAAGTTAGTCTTCTTTGTTTATTCTCAAATGTAAAAATATTTTTAAAAAAAGAAAGTATATTGTCAAGTGTCCACAGCACTAGTGAGTGAGGTTACATTATTTTTATTATTAATTGTAGTTTAAAATGGAAAGAAATATGAATAAATAAATAAATGTTTTGTTCTACAAATTGCTGTTTACACGTGGACAATAGTCGAGTCCATAAAACAATATTGTATTGTCTACGTGTAAACGACCTTTAAAGATTTTTTTAATGTTCTCACACTTGACTTGAAACAATGTAGCGGATTCGCAACAAAGCGTCACTTTTCATTATTAAGAAAACGTTTTAAAATATTTTATCAGGAGACAATTGATTCGTTACCTATTCACAATACTTTTTCCGTTTTTCTTAGACTAGCGATTTTTCACACTAGATTAAACCTATCCAACAAATTATGACGTTTTTATATTGCCGTGTGAAACAGACTATGACTGATGTAATGGAAGCGAAAGGTCACAAGTGGATCATGCGCAGAACGAACCTTATTGCGAACTGCGCAAGGCTTTCAATCGCTTATTTGATACCAATGCAACTTCTAAAATTAATGACGTATTAAAGGTTTATGATCTGAACAGTTTTTAATTTGCTTTTCTATAAAATATTTTTTTATAATATTGTTAGTAATAACAAGATTCCATTAATTTTCTAATTAATTTCTAAACACACATTATTTATGGTTTTTAAACGTGTTAGGTCAATTGAAAATATTTAATTACATACATGAGTCATTAACTATTCATTAATATTAATACGCAATTAAAATATTTCAACTTAATGAATGCAAAATATACACTTTAATTAAACCCGTTTATTTTATTGAAAATCTCAAAGCAATTATTTTTTGACAGCTGTCAAAAATTTGAATAAAGAATGGAACCCTTTGATATTTAAAATGTTTTTGAATTTGGTTCACTGCGCTTCTGCAAATAATGCAGTAAGGTAATATATTTAAAAAAACAGCGATTAAAAATACTTTATAATTGAAAAGTCATTGTGGCATGACTGTTTTTAAAAAAATATGATTAACTCAAAATTGTGCGGACAGTGCCGTATACACCAACCCGTAATTATTATTATTATTCATATTTATATATTTATTGTTTTTTTTTTAGACTACAACAGGCCATAAGGCCCAATTACAGTGGTGAATCAAAGATCCTGGGTTGAGAAAAATCACATTTAATTTTTTTGTTTTCACAACGGGAATCGAACCCGGAACCTTCCGGCGGTCAAGTCAAGTTTATTAGCCACTACACCACGGAGCCCGCCAATACGCAAATTATTCATATTCAAAAACACGTTACAAATTATGGAATTACACAACATAAAATTAAAAATAATTTTGATTTTTAGATAAATAATAAAATAATGGCGAATGTTGTTGTTGTTGAAGTGAAGTTGTATTTAAATAATTAGTAGCATTAGTATAATGTGTTTTATCAATATTTCACACAAGTGCAAGCAGCTTTGGAGTGGAACTTGTCAAAATACAAGATTGTCAAGCACATGACTCACCGTCTTTGTGTAGATATAAACAGATTATATTTAATGTAATGTTGTTTGAGTTTGTAAATGAGTGATGTGTTATGTCTGTGTAGTGTCAATTCAAAATATTTATTTATTTTTAACGACACTTGGGCCTTATCAAAAATACATCAAATTTAATACGAAGTTTATATGCAGCGCAAATTGCTGTGAATTAAAAAATATATATTTATGGTACTTGCTTATATTCAAATCTCGTTTAGTTTTATGCCTTATTTTTTAAATTAGGAACCAAACGTCGAATTCGAAATCGCAACGTTTCTAATTCGAACCTCGCCGTTCGCGCCATGCACCGGTTCGTTTGTTTTGGTACTTTGAGGTTATGTTCGCGGCAGCTGAGGTTATGAGGTGTCGCCCATCACGCGGCCCGCGGCGGAATGAAGGCGGGCACCCCCACCCGTCCGCGTTCACCACCTCTTCTGCCCGGTCCGCCCCACCGCCGGCGTTATCAGCAGGAGAGCCTGCAAACTTGGGCTCGCGAAAATTGCGCGGGAAATGTGACGCAATTCGAAAATACGGTTTTTAATAGGGATGGTCGCGCCGTGTGGACTACGTGACTGGAAATCGGATTTTAAAATGAATTATAATACTTTTATGATTTTTACAAAATTAAATGTTTAAATCAATTCGACGTAATATATTGTTCAAATGTCGAATTGGGAAGGTTTGTTCAATTTTAAGTATATTTTTAAGTTAAATTTATATTTAAAGCAATAACTTTGTGGTTATTCATTATGATAAAATAAACATAAATGTTTTTTGCCACTTACTATTTATTTTTTCTACCGACTGGTTTCGAAGCTACACACGCTTCTTTTTCTATATACATAAAGCCAATGTTCGTTTGTGTGACCTTAATAACTACTGGACTGATTTACGTGCGGTTTTCAGCGAAATATAGATCTTTGTCAAGAGCGTGTTTATGGTTATTAAAATCTTCAATTTATTCAGTTAAAAAAGTTGGGAGTTAAATGTTTTTTTTTATTCATCACCGGAGTTGCATTCGACGAAAATGCAAAAAATTTAAAAATGTGAAGATGTTATTTTTTAGTGCATAAAAAAAGTTTGTTTGTGAATGTTTACAAACAACATTAGTTTTTATTAGATCCCAATCAGATATATATGATAATTAAGCAGAAACGCGACATTTTCGGATTGTATTTTTTATTATACTGTATACGAGAGGTAAACTACAGTATCTCAAAGAGCCCAACTTTTCAGGAGAGATAAATTTGTGATTTTTTATTCTCTAAACATCGTTTTTTTTTTTCAATAAGAGGCTTTAAAGTAAATTTGTTATCTAAAATATAAAGATAAAAAAACAAAACATTTTAAACACCTTTGGGAAGACAGCATATTTTTTCACTGTCCTGAACCTCTAACGTGGTATGGAATTACAAAAAAAAAGAAAATTACCTTGTTATTAAAGAAATTAAGAGTTAATCATATTGATGTAAAATATATAGGACAGTTATAGGCAGCATGTTAAGAATAAAATATTTTGATCCAATAAAAACATTAAGACTTATTAATCAATCAATAGCGGAATCAATTATTAGGTATGGTATTAACTAGTTCAGGCCTTTCTCGTTAAACCAACATTCAAAAAATTCAGTCTTAACAAAACTCTGCTCTTAAATTAATAAACAAATCAGCTAAAATTGATAAATAAGAGGTATCTGAACTTTATAAAAAGCAAGGGTGCCTGTCCGTAAACGCTATTCTATGGCTCAAATTTGTTACTAGATATCGATTTGATAGTAACTACCAGAAAAGGTATATACATACACACAACACAAGGCTAGCACAACGTGAAGGCTTGTCAGTACTGAGGTTTGTAAACGAGTATGGCCAAAGAACACTACATTATACAATTTCTAACGTTTTTAATAAGATTCCTAAGCCGATCTGTAAAGAAAATATTGACAATTTTTTTAAGAAAAAAATAAGTAAACGGCTAATATGTAACAAGGCTTTATATTGATTATTATTTTATGTTAACAGTCATCTTTTTAAATGTTTGTAAAAAAAAATTGTGTAAAACATACGTATGTTTTTAGTTTTTCATAATGTTTATATTGCTTTTTAAATTTATATAATTTCTTCTTTTTTCTTTGTATTGGAAACATAAAAAACCTGCTGACAAGCCGGTTTAGTGGGTTTCATTATTTTTCCTTTTATATTTTCTGTTCATGTTTTCCTTCTTAAATAAAAATAAATAAATACCAAGAAAAAGAGGACGATTAATTTGGTTTAGGCATAGTCATAACTCAATTTCGTAATATTAAGAGTTTCGTAGTTTTCTTTTCGCAAACATAATATGGATTGTTCTTTGTTTGTCGTTCTGCAAATGACAAATAGACAAACCTATATATTTTTTTATGACGTGTTAAAAATGTGTATTACGTTCTCTTCTTCTAATAAGATTATGGTAAACAGTGTATGCTGAGTGTGTTTAAGTTTCATTAAAAAATAACTGTTATTTTAGCAGATCGACTTTTATTGAATTTTTCGCTGATTTTTGCCGGCTGCGTTTAACTGTCATACTGTATCGAGGGCGCATAATGTGTTCATGAACACAATATAAAACTGTTTTTAACATTTTAAACAAAACAATTAGTTTTTCTTGTTTTTAATGATCTAATAGTTCCGTTGTACAAGAATTATATAACACGATGCGCAAACCGAACGCGTTTTGTACGTCCCGCGCCGAGTCAACTTCACAGTTTATTTTACTTAAGCGCAGCGTCTACTATTCCTAGAGAGAAAACTGAACGGCACCAAGTAAAAGGGGAAAATTTAATACAATACGGACAATTATGAAAATTCGAATAATGATTTTGTCTTTTTCTTCATGGTTTTTTATAACACATATAATATGAAACTTCATAATAGAAATGCATTGGTCTATTATCATTATTTGAAAAACTGTTTTATATTTTTCATTTATTTATAAATAATTGATCAACGATTAATGGGTCATATAAAAAATCTCAATATAATATGCTTCAACCAACATGGTTTTCAAGAAAAAAAACCGAACTGGAACCGCCTTAGTAAATTTAATTAATTATATTCAAACAAATATGGATGCTAAAATCCCAACCTTAGGAGTAATATTAGATTTAAAAAAAGCTTTTGATACGGTACATATTGAGACCATGATAAAAAATAAAATGATATAGGAGTAAAATCTCAAGAATGCAAACTATTAAAATCATATTAAACAAATCGGAAGCAGTATACCTTTGTAAATGAAAAAAAAAGTAAAATACAAACAGTAAATTTTGGAGTCCCACAAGGATCTATTTTGGGTCCACTATTATATTTTTTATTTTAACTTATCATTGTATAATTTTAAGGAAAAATAATTATGTAGGCCGACGACATTGGACTATTCTTTAAAAATAAAACAGACGTATTAACAAACAATGACATAAACGAAGACCTTACTATGTTGACTAAATGGACAAACTCAAACTTACTTACACTTAATGAAAAAAAATTCAATATTATCCATTTTGAATCTAGAAAAAAATTACATGAAGTAGATTCTTACTTAAATAATGAACGACTAACTGAAATTGAAAATGTTTAATACTTAGGACTAACAATAGACAGACAATTGCCATGGACAATTCATATCAACAATTTAATTAGTAAAAGTGGCGACATAACCGAGTCTTTTTTTATAATCAAAAACTTTGTTCGAAAAAAGGAAAAAAAAATGTAGGAAGCCTATGTAAAAACTAAAATATGTTATATGCAACTACTTGTGGGAACAGCAAATCAAAATGTCATAAACAGACTACAGAGATAGCGAAATAAAATATTAAAGTTAGTATATGACCTACCCTATCTAACAGCAACTAAAAAACTTTTTAAACAAACTAAACAATCAAATGTAACTGAGCTCTTTATTCTAGAATCCTTAAAATTTACTCATAAATTAGCCACTGATGTAATTGTAGACGAAGATTTAAAGCTTGAAAAAAAATGTAGTAAACATGAACACAATACAAGAATATCAGAAATATATCATATACAACCTTTTAATACGAGAAAAGGACAATGAGACTAATAAACCATGGACTGAAATTATGCAATAAACTACCTGACAAAACCAAACAAAAGACTCAGACAACCTTTACAAAAGATGTTAAAAATGTTATTATTAACAGTAGAATGTGAATTTTAAAAGTAAAAATATTTTGTTTAATGTATGTTACCCGTTAAGGTTTATCAATAAAAAGTTTAAATAAAAAATAAAAAAACATAAATTACATATGAATTATATTACTTGGGGTGCTATTCTGAACCACTCTCGTGGCACGAGAAAATAGTATTACTCGTGTATTTTTTATGTAAATTACACGAGATAATACGGCCACTGGAGCGTGCGGTATACCAGCCCAGGAGTTACTAAAACTCATTTCAGGTCTTAAATAATATTAATATTTTTGATAAACACACATATTAAGAACAACAAAGACACAAAGCGAGTTAGTACCTTTATAACTAAATATAACACAGCAATATGTCAGCCAAAAACCTTTTTTTACACAAACAAAATAAATATAGAAAAACGTTTCTGGAATTGGAGGATGTGATAAACCTAGGACTAAGGGAGATAAAGTCATTAAAATTTAACATATTTAACAGAAAGTTATTACCAAAAAATATTTTAATACTTACAAATTTTCGACGTTTGAACATCAGTAGATGGAAGAATTGAAAAAATTTTGGATAGTGAATGTCATTGTATCCATGACCATTCTAATATTTTGACATCATCTTCGTACTAAATTGGAGAGGATAATTCTACATGAAACTGAACTGCTGTAACTTAAATCTCTTTTTTATGAACTTGTCTGAATTATAACTGGAGGAATAAAATTTTCCATGTACTAAAAAACACTGCCATTTTATTGCATAGACGCGCCCTATGTAGTAAAATATTTAAAAAAATAGTTTCACGAAAACGTATCTAAAGTAACTAAGTTTGTTTATTCACACCATATGGTACCAAAAATGGGAGATAGATATTTATTTTTAATTTATAAGAAAAATTGTATTTTAACGTTGACAATTAACATTCGTTTTCGGTGGATCTCAATAAGAATATTTTTTTAAATCCCTTATATTTTCAAACCATTTTGTTTCACTGGATTTTGGGGAACGCAAAAATAATATTAACTCACATTCATAATATTTTAAAAACCTATTCCTATCTATGTGTAAATATGTCAATGCTAAAAAGTATATAAATGTATTTTCAAAAATCACTACAGTAGAAAATAAGGTATTTTAGGCGTTTTATTTTATTTTTTATGACGTCTGCGTAGGTTTTTATTCCCAGTTATTATTTTATACTATTTGAGTTGGTTTGGCAGCAGCTTGGGAGGGGGAAATGGAAGTCTCTCATTGGCGCTTATATTATACCTACTACTCAGCAAGGCAATAGAGACGTAAACCTCAGTTCTAAAGGGGCAACTGAATAATACTTCACGCAGTTGCGCGACATACAAATAATGAGACCACTTCCATATCGCGGACTAATTTACCGACAAACTGCATGATATTAGTTGGGAGTATACTTCTGACGACATTGTATGCAGGTCTTATTGATTCACTCCATTTCTTATTTGGTTTGAATTTGGAATGTCGATCACGTTCCTTTATGCATTCATTTGAATTTTTGCCCATGTTTTAGAATGGGTAATACGCGTAGTTTTAAATAGGTACCTAGTACATTTAATTTATAAAATCTGAAATTCTTCTCGCTTAGAGTAACGTTACCAACTTCATGATACATAATTATTCCCCCAAGAGCCGAAAGCGTGGGGAGAGGGGTGGCCAGAGAGAGATTTGTTGAGTGTACATGCTAATTGCGTCAAAAAATTGGACGATTGTTCAAAATTTCTTAGATAAAACCTAAACTTTAATATTTCAATTTTATTATCGAAAGAATAGTTTGGAAATCGGTAGAATTTCAGTTGAATTCGGTAGATTGCTTCCAAAATCATTAAAACTACCGAAAAATCAGTAGGGTTGGCGATACTGATTGGAATACAATCTTAGCTTCTTCTTATTTATTTATTTGACACTTTATATACATATACAATATATATATATGTAAGGGCGGGCATATTGCCTTAAGGCAATTTCTTTCTACCTACCCAAACCGTTCAGTTTGAGAAAACTATAAATACATGGACATATTGAATCTTTCAATTTTATACAATACTTAAAAGCAAATATTAACAAAAATAAATTTATGTAAAAAAAAAAATAACACTATACTATGAAGAGAGGAGAGGGGATGGGAAGGAAAAAAGAAGGATAAAGGAACAATTGAAATATTTAGATAGTGACATTTCAATCTTGACTTAAATGTAAATAAAGAAGGGGCGTCTCTAACATTAGTGGGTAGATTATTCCACAATCGAGCGGCTACTACTGTGAAAAAGGAGGCAAGAAAATTAGAGCGATGATCTTCTTCAATCGAACGTATTTTTATACATGCCTATCGATTATTTTTTTTTCGAATAGGATTCATATAATCTTTTGAAAACGTCAATTAATCGTTCGTTGCAAATAAAATTTACTATTTTGTTCCAAAAAAGAGTAATTTGTAGTTAAGGTTTTTTTAAATATACCATAATTTTATTACCGTCTTTTCCAAACAGCTTGTGTTCAACAAAACGTTTAAATTACCGTGTTAAAAATGCTTGTTGAAAAGAAATAGGTAAAAAAGTGGTAAAAGAGTATAAGTTTTGATCTTTATAATCTTGTAATGACTAATTTTATCCTATCTTTATTGTTAGTGATATTTTTTTTATGTGTGTAAATGACTATAAACTATGATTCGTGAATCATCTGATATACGAACACCACAATTTCAACCAAGAAACTGGTGTAGAAATATGACATATTAATAAAATTGGTCATCGTTTTAACAATCTCAAAATTTTAGAAACAAGAAAGCTATTGACTGAAAACATTCCATGATAAATGATTAATTTAACTTAACTTCGAGTTTTCTCTAAAAATATTCCGTTCATTTTTTAATATACACGCGCCCTTGTAACACCGTGTGCCAGGCCTGCCAACGCAGCAACGTAACACGTCATCAACAACTGACAAACTGAATTTAGACTTTCTACATAACTCCGACGTCATAACTCAACATTGTTAGCGACTTTCAACATTTAATGTCAATTAAATTCGTATATCACGGTTAGATTCAACTAGTATTGTTGGCACTTATTTTATTGTATTTTTCCTTTGTTCAGTTAATAACGTTAGAAATAAAACTCCAGATAAACAATGTGTGCACTTAATATTATTGTTAAAAATGAGGACACATAAATCGACTGATTCTTTTAAGGGTTCGAAATCAAATTAGTCATATAAAACGAAAATAACAAAAAAAGTTTTTTATTTCTAATTTAATGATTTATGTTTCTTTAATTCTAACGATGTTTTATAACTTAAATAGTAACGCGAGTGATTCTAATCGTGATCCTAATCCAATCTCCAAAAGTTGGGCTGAATACTGTCGGTGGATAATCGTCGACGGACTTCCGAAGCGCCTGCGGCCTGGGGGTTGGTAAAATCGGTAAGCAGGGTTGATCTCACCCAGCGGCATTTGCAGTTTGTAACCGAGCCACATCCACAGCAGCATTATCAGGCTTATCAATAAATTATATAAAGGCTGTTGCATTTTCTTTAGAGCTTTCTCGTTCTTGGCACCGCCAAACCACCTCTTATCGAGCATTTACCGCGAGAATCTTTTTTCACAGTTTTCCAGGTTTTCGATTGGAATAAAATTCCGTTTAATCAAAATATATGAATTTCTTGTTCAAACATACGTACAGACGTTCTCAGTACGCACTTTTTCAAGAATATGAACACATTTTTCATGTAGGACGATTTATTATCCTTGTTTAAATTGAATAAATATCAAACTTAAAAAGGTTAAAAAAGGAATTTGAATATACGTTTTCCTTTACGTAACAAAAAATCGTAAGAGGGTAGTTCAATACAAAAATTCACATTCGTTTAAAAAGGATATTAATTTAAAAAATACAATCTGATTGAAATAATTATCGTGCGCATAGTGAAAATATTGTAATAACTATTTTCACTGAACGGTATTTTTTTCTACTACTAGTTTCATCAGGAACAGAACTTACTATTAATAATTCATAATTTGTGAAAATAATAAATATATATTTATTTTGATGATATTCAAATAATTTTTCTCAAAGTTGACAATAAATTATTGACTGATTATAAAATTTAAAGTTTATTTTCAATAAAATTGTAATTCCTGAGATAAAAAAAGTAATTTGTCAAATTACGTCTAAAGTATTAATATAACAAATAAACAAACGATCACGCCGTTTCCCCGTAGGTGAAAGCAGAGAGGATAAAACGCCGTATCACTCTATCTTGGCATACAGACCTCGCTTCCTCTACATTCATACATCTTCTCATGCACGCACGCCGATTGTTCCTACTTTTGACATGTCCATCTTCAAGTATTTGATGGACTTGATAGTGCCATGTCTTTCTCGGTCTTCCTCATTTTCTGCATCCATAAACATTCGCATCGTAGATCCTTTTTGCCGTTCTTTCGTTGTCCATTCGCTCTACATGTCCAAACCAACGCAGCACCCCTTTCTTGATTTTGTCGATAATGCATGTCTCAGCCTAACACAGTTCATGAATCTCGACGAATCTCAAAATTTTAATATAAATAAATAAAAGGAAAAACTCTCACATAAATTAACATTTTTAAAATTGAATAATGTGAATTTCTGGAAACAAAAATGAACTTTTGATCTATCCTTGGCTTATTTAAAAGAACATTTTACATGATGTGTAACATCAAACATTTATATTTCTTTAATTATTTCATCATCATCATTCCCTTTCTGCATCTAATGGTGCACAGGGCACTGCATTGGTACACAAATTGCAGAGTATCTGGATCGTTTGATTATTTCACTTGTTTATAAATGTTTGTGAGATTCATCAGAATTATTAAGATTTTATAAGAAATAGCTTTTTTATTCTTCGACAGGTCAATTTCTTACAACATGGTATAAAGTCCCTGTTTTATTTAAGACTATCTTCATACCTTAATGTAACAAAAAACAAGGTTTACTCCTTTCAATTTGTTGCATCAGAGGGGGAAAACAATTTTTGAGATGGGATATGGAAGTCTAGGCATTTACAGGGCTTACGACCTGTCATTGGCTGGCTAAAGTAGCCACCTTACATACTGCGCAACAATCACCATTCTGCTGAATATGTTTAAACAACCACATTTCCTCAACTCTTCCAT
This sequence comes from Micrasema longulum, assembly GCF_059751315.1. Classification (NCBI taxonomy): domain Eukaryota; kingdom Metazoa; phylum Arthropoda; class Insecta; order Trichoptera; family Brachycentridae; genus Micrasema; species Micrasema longulum. Next base: position 66,067 of record NW_028277265.1, read on the forward strand.
CTTTTGTGAAGTAAAAGAGCTGAGACCTTTATCGTGTGGATGAGATTCATCCGGCTGAACCGATTCGCAATTTTCCATGCCTCAATTTGGGCATACTTAAAACATTGTTGAAGATTTACTCCGATTGGAGTACCAATGCAGTGTCCTATGCATCATCAGGTGCGGAAAGGGAATGAAATTTTTTTTTCTCAATGTTTTCAAAGTTTATACCCACATATGTAAATCTGTAATCTTTGTATTAAAAAAATACAAAAATTAAAGATTTACAAATTTATTAATTTTTAAGAAGGTAACATTGTATTTTAATTTTTGTGTTATTGTTTTAACAAAGGTTTTTGGGTTGTTCTGAAAAACTGTATTATCCCACTTTTTTGTTGTATTAAGAACATTTTATATATTAGTATTGACAGATAGGCCAAACTATTGAACACATTTTTGAAAAATGTTCCCGATGTTAAACATTCATTACCTTTGTTTGAGGTTGGGTGGCTTAACACATTTTTGCATAACACCATCCATAGAAGTTAGTGAAATGCGCTCATTTTCTTTCCCCCTTTGCCTTGATTGTCTAGCTTCTGAAACTACAGTAGCGTTCATCAGATTCCTGCAGTGTCAGAGCCCTCCTGATTTGAATTTATTATTCATGAGATAATCTGTATATATATAATTCCTTTGTACGTGTGATGTCACCGCACTCCTCCCAAACGGCTTAAATGATTTACGTGCGGTTTTCAGAGAAATATAGATCTTTGCGCTGTGCGTGTTCAAAGATATTAAAATCTTTAATCAAGAATGTAAAAAAAGAAGTTAGGAGCATAAACGTTTTATTCATCGATCTACCAGGGTTGCATTCGAGGAGAATGCATTTGCATATGGAAAGATGTTGTTTTTTTGTATGTAAAAAAAGTTTGTTTTTGAATGTTTACAAACAACAATTGTTGTTTGTGGATCTCGTCAGATTCTTTCCTTAAATTCCTTATAATTTCTACTCATTTATTTCTTTTTATTGGATTTTTGGTAACACTAAAATAATATTAAATTCAATACATTTTTAAAAATCGTATTCCTACTTATGTAGACCCCTTTGTTGGTGAGACGACCGGAGTTTGACGTTTGCAAAAAGAATGTCATATTTGAAAAAATATTAATTTTATGTTTTGGAATTCAACCATAAACAAGTACCTACTTAAATTCAATATTTTTTTAATATCAAAAATTTTTAGTTTTGGAATTTAATCACAAAAAAGTACCTAGATGAAAAGTATTTTTCCAAGATAATAGCAGGCAAGCCAACGTTCGGGCAGGACAACGTCTGTCGGGTCCGCTAGTAACAAATCAAACTACAGAGAAGCAAAGCTTTTCAGCAACGGGTTATTCGTTTGAAAAAAATAATTAAAAACCACTCTACGTAATTTGATCGTTTCGTATGGATTTTTACAATTGTATAAAAAAGGCCGGGCCTATTTTATACATTTGTAAAAATACATTTTTAAACCTCATTAAATTGATTGTATTTAATTCTAGCTAAAGGTAACAAAAATTGGTTTTGCTTCCTCAGGCATTCTTAGAGATTTGCATGTAAGCCTACCACAAACTCCCCTCTTAGCATTTTTACAATTTAGCAAAAACTTTTAAAGCTATCTTACATATCTAGTAGGAAACTCATTCCAAAGTTTAATAATAAATCATGAAACCAATTTCGCGGGGTCGGGTTTATACTTTTAAAGCTTAAAGGGAAATATGTCAGTAACTACCCCCGGTACCTACCCCTAGTACCTACCTCTTCTTCTTTCCCCTACCCGCCGCGGCTCACAGTGCGCATGCTCACATACTTCACATTTAACCCCTTCAGACCTAAGTTGATTCCCGCGGAAGTAAAACATATTTTTAATTGTGTATAATATTCTGATAGAATTATCTGAAATTTATTCGTATTTAAAAAAAATATATTTTCAGTTTACAAACAGTAAAAGATATCACAACATATATGCAATTCATAAAATAAAATAAAACAAACAAACAAACCATCATGCCGTTTCCCCGTAAGGATAGGTAGAGAAGGTAGACCGCCACATTACTCTATCTTTGCATACAGATCTCGCTTCAACATTTGCATCGTAAATATTTTTAGCCTTTCTTTCGCTGTTCATTCGCTCTACATGTCCAAACCAACGCAAAGCTCCTTTCTTGATAAATAAAATAAAATAATAGTAAATATCTTTCCAAAAATTATGTCCAGACCCTGATCAGCCTCTGTATAATAATGGACAGTAAATCGAGAAAGTTGACAGCTTTAAATACTTGGGAGTTCACATAACTTAGGATGAAAGCATGTACAAAGAGCTCGTAACCCGCCTAGGACTTGCTGGAGCTCTATCAAAACGAAATGTCGATTATTCAACTCTTGTATAATGCTAGTACTCTTGTAGGAGTGTGAATCTTGACAGCTTACCAAAGTCCAGAACACCAACGAATAGAATATTAGATATTAGGTGGTTCGATTTTATAACCGACATTGAAGTCTGAGAACGGACGCAACAACCTTCTATAATGAGCATCTTGAGGGTGCGGTGGTGGACTTGTCTTGGAAACGTGCTGCACATTCTTCAGGAGAATCTAAACCCAAGTTGCGTCTTCTTTAAGACTGCGGGCTCGCGCCGTCCTGGAAGGCCATCGATGACGATTTTTCGACTTTATTCGGCGGAACTAAAGGGCGTTGGATTGACGAGGGAGAAGGCAAAGATACTGGTTAGCGGTAAGGTCTTCTGGAGGCGACTGGTGACGTCCACATGCTTTATTTAGGAGCGGATGTGGAAAAAAAGAGAAAAAACATCTTTCCACCAAAATTTAATTTATAATATACGTAATTGATGCAACTTTTTAAAATAAAGATGAATTTTTAAAAGATTTCATTTAAAAAATATGTAGTTTATATAATTTAATAAAATTTAACTAAAATATAAATAATTCATAAACTTTCTTGCAATAAAAATAAGTTTTATTTATGCATAACAATAATTGTTGTAATAATCAACAATTCAAAACGAATGTACGAAACATAATATTATTTTATATTTTTATCGTTCATTCACGTTCATTTTCAAAAAACTTTTTTACTAAATCGAACACGAATTCAAAATCAAGAGAACCGAGGTTCGAACCCCGCTCTATCACAACTTGCTCCCCATTTTCAAACACGGTTTTTATGACTTAAAGAAAATGGTTCTAAAATAAAAATATTCGAGTATATCCTTAGAACGCAAGTATTTCTTACACTTTTTTTTATTTTTAATAAGCACTAAGTTACAAACTGAAAAGGTTAATTTATGAAGTCAATTAGATTTTTAAAATTATCTTACAATATATGTTTATTTAAGTAAACCACATGGATGACCGGAATTTGTTCCAAATTAAACACACCAGAATGAAATCAGCTGTCTAACTGTAAAACAAGCTTAATGTGTAATTCCAGTTACCAACAAACAGAGACCAACAGAAAAAAGAGACTTATTTAATGATGCCACTTTTTAAAAATTACTGTTTTAATTTCGTTGTTACCTAAATGGGTAAATTAATTTTGAATTTCGTGTTAAATGAACACCTGGGCCTAAAGGGTTAATACATATGCTCCCCTCATGAAATTACTTTCTAACAATCAATAGTAATTATTTTATTCAGCAAATTTCCAGTTAAATTCTTTAGAAAAGACTAAGTTTTGCAATATTTCGATTCCATCCGAATGTTTGTTAACCAATCCTCTAATCTCCTAGGTCCTAGGAAGTTTTTTCAAAATTATTGTCTATTGTTATAGAGATGGAGAACGTTTCAAAGAAAGGAAAATGCTTGTCCTGGCATTTACACGGCTGTTATTGGCTTTAAACGTTGTAGATCATTTAACAATTTTTCCAATGTTTCATCATCAGCATTAAATCCTTATCCACACCCGGTAGTACATAGGGCACTGTACTGTTAAATAAAATGAAGTGTATCTTGATCATCTGTTACAGCAAGGTTACGCTTATCAATCTTACGCTTCATGTTCCGGGCCAGAGACAAGAAAAAAAAACTTTGGTAAAAAATCATCTTTAAAGACAAGTATTTCATATTAAGGATAAATTTCCTAGGAATCAAACCCTGGACCTCACGCGTGGTAGGCTAACGTGCTAACCACTACATTACAAGGCAAACATTTCCCTAAAAAATTTTCTTTATCAGGATTTTTACCTACCAGCCATTTAGTCCAAAACATTTTTCCAGGAATCCCATTAGAAACATACTTTTTTTTTAAAATACGGATTTTTAATATATTTGTTGATGTTTTTGTACACGTCAGTAAACTTGTAATTTTTTATGTATCTAACAGGGGTGCAGGACATTTAAGAGTAGAAAATAAAACACGCTAGGCATTTTCATTTAAAATTTATTTATAAACTCTTATTATTATAATGTTAATTTAACCAATTAATTAATTTTTCTATGTTCATGCTCTGTTGCTCATGATAATATTTTAAAAATCTTGTTCAAAAGTTGTTTAAGTCTTTTGTTTAGTTTTGTCTGGTAGTTTATTGTATAATTTCAGTTCTTGATTTATTAGTCTTAATTGTTCTTGTCTCGTTTTAGAAAGTTGTATGTGATATTATTATGATATTTTCGTATTGTGTCAGTGTTTATTACATTAAAAAAATTAGTTCTTTGTCTAAAATTACATCAGTGGCTAATTTATGGAAAAATCTCAGATCTAAATATGTTGAAACAGAAGGAAAACATTTTAAAATAAGGTATCTGGAAGTCTAGGCATTTACATGGCTTATGACCTGTCGTTGGCTGGTTTAAGTGGCCACTTTATATACTGTGTAACACTCACCATTCTGCCTATCTTTAAACATCCACATTTCCTCAAATCTTCCGTCTGTTGACATTTGTACATAAATACCTTGTTTTTTAAACTGTCTAAATATTTGTTAATTATCTTCGTTTTTTTAAGTTAGTCTTCTTTGTTTATTCTCAAATGTTATTAAAAAAATATATATTGTTAAGTGTCCTTGGCGCGGGAAACCCCAGTGAGGTTGCATTATTTTTATTATTAATTACTGTTTTGTAAGCAAAAAATATGAAAAAATAAATCAATAAAAGAGCTGAAACCTTTATCATGTGGGTAAAATTCATCCGGCTCAACCAATTCACTTACTAGGCAACGTCAACGTCTGAAAACGATTTTTCAATTTTTGTTCTTCTTCTTTTACCAGTTAATTGATTCAACAATGTTTTGAGTATGATCAAATGTTTGCAAACTGGCTGGATTTCCTCCCTCGGGTGTTATTCAGATCTTGATTTGTTGCAACAGAAAAAAAACATTTTTGAGAAGGGAATATGGATGTCTTGGCATTAACAGGGCTTATGGCCTATCGTTGGCTGGCTTAAAGAGGCCACTTTACACACCCTGTAACGTTTACTCTGCCTATGTATAAACAACCATATTTTTACTTTTTTTTTTTACATTTACATTTATTTTTGCACCACAACAGGCCAGCAGGCCCAATCACAGTAATGAATTACATCACGGAACACCCAGGCTTGAGAAAAATCACATTTTAATTTTTGTGTTCTCACCGGGAATCGAACCAGGAACCTTCCGTGCGTGAGACAAGCGTTTTGACCACTACACCACGGAGGCCGCCTCACCATTCTGCCTTTGTTTAAACATCCACATTTTCTCAACTCTTCCATCTGTTGACCTTTGAGAGGTCAAAGAGATGAAACCTTTATCCTGTGGGTGAGATTCATCCAGCTTAACCAATTCACCTACTAGGCAACGCCTGAAAACAATTTTCCAATTTTTAAAAAAGTCAACCGATGGAAGAGTTGAGGAAATGTGGATGTTTAAACATAGGCAGAATGGTGAGTGTTACACAGTATATAAAGTGACCACTTAAACCAGCCAACGACAGATCATAAGCCATGTAAACGCCTAGACTTCCAGATACCTTATTTAAAAATGTGACATTACATTAACATATTACAACAGAGATGAAGAACATTTAAGATAAGGTAATATAGAAGTCTAGGCATCTACAGGGCTTATGACGTGTCAATGGCTGGTTTAAGTGGCCACTTTACACACTGTGTAACGTTCACCATTCTGCCTATATTTGAACATCTATATTCCTTCAATTCTTTCATCTGTTGATGTTTTAGACTTCTATATTACCTTATCTTAAATGTTCTTCATCTCTGTTGTAATATGTTAATGTAAGCGGCTCCCCAGGGAGTTGAATCCAGTTCTTGTCTACAAAAATTTAGACAAACTCAAAATAGTTGACATTACATTGGCTGATTTAAGTGACCAGCTTACACATTGTGTAATATTTACTATTCTGTCTACGTTTGAACTTCCTGCATTGAATAAATCTGGATGTTTAAACGTAGGCTGAATGGTGAATGCTAAAAAAATTTAAACTGACCGTTTTAAACAGCCAACAATAGGGCTGTTTAGCACCTGGTGGTCATCCAATAATCTACATCTCAACTTAAGTTAGTATGTTTTTATTTATATATTAAAACAGATTTTACAGTCGAATTAGTGGTTATACAATTAAATACAGGAAATCTATATAAAACTAATTAATGTAAAATGAAAACGGAGTATTCTCTGTTTATGAAAGTCTCCACCTAATATGGCTCAGCCTAAGTAAGTGCAAGGTTATCAGATTTTTGTCTACAAAATCAAATCATATACAACTACTTACTGAACGATGAAATATTATCATCTGTGTCTAGTATACGAGATTTAGGTATTCTAATTGACAATAAACTTTTTCTTACAACTCATATTGAACATGTTTTCAAAAAATCCTTAAAACTCCTTAGATTTATTAACAGAAGCACAACTGACTTCAAAAATATCAAAACCCTTCTGTTCCCTAGGTTGCCCGCACCCAGAGTATTTCTCCGTTATCTGGTTTCCATAATATGATGTTCACATCAAGAATATTGAATTAGTTCAACATCGATTTTTGAGAAAGATAGGCTAGAGGATGGGCATATCCAGAGACCAATATACTTATAACGAGTTAGAAACTAGCTTAAATATATCTTCTCTTTAAGACCGTCGAAATAAATCTAACCTTCTAGTCCTATTTAAAATTATCAACTCACTCTTTGATGCGCCTGAACTACTGAGCTCAATAAAATGAAATATCCCAACTAGAAACCTCAGACGAAACTTACTCTTTCATACCGATAATCATAGAACTTACTACGGTTTTCATTCCCCTATGCCCAGCCAACAAACATATCAGTCTTGATGTCTTTGATGACAAGTTGTCTTTTTTCAAACTATCACTGAATCAAATTCAATTATAAACACCTTTCTCCCGCTTCCACTCCCACCAAGTCAACTATAAACCACTGTGTCTTTCTACTTTCCTTTAAATAATTTTCTATGCATAAATATGTCCTTAAAAATGCCCATCGGGCGTACATATAAATTAGCTCTGAAATGGCATATTCCCTTGTAAAAAATATGTTTGCTCTTAGCTAAAATAAATTTTAATGCGTTTCTACGACAAAAACAATTAGTCATAAAGCTTAGCGCGTTTAAAAGGATGTTTTTGGTGTGAAAATAATAAATTTTTAATGTATTCTGTATTATCAAATAAAGTTTGTGAAAACAGTAAAATTCATGAGAACGGAGGAAGGTTTTTAAGTGAAATTCCTGCATAAATGCCGAAGTATTAAGTTGTTTTCAGCAAACTTTAAACACTGAAATTCGCAAAGTCGGTGTATAAATTAAAGATGATCCAGTCATATGGAGCAGGAGATAGCGATTACGCCGCTTGTGTGTGGGGAATTCTTGTCGATAAACCTAAATCATATTTATTGACTTAGTTTCATAATGGCTAAAAGTTTTGTTATTCGCTTTCGGCAATCCTCAAACTGTCAGTTAATACATAGAGACTTTCAAGTGAGTAAAAAAACTTACTACACTTGCAATAACAAACGTCTTACTTATTATCATTTTTTATATTTATATATTTTAGCTTTTAATTTTAACATTTCGTACATTATTTCGAAAATTTTCAGAAATTTACACGACGCCGCACGAAAATAATATTAGTACAGATACCACCGTATTTTTTGCTCATTTAAACCCAAGACCTCAAGTATGATAAATAAACGTGCTAATCTTTACATAACGAGACGTACTTATCTCCACCTGATTTACTTTTTTAGGATTATTACCTGAGAATAGCACTTTGGTTGAAAATATTCGTGAAGGGTTCTGGTTCTCTTTATGGTTGTAACGTACAGAACTGCATATTCATCCGCATGGACATAATGTATTCAGGTTGATGAAAAAAAACCCTGTATAAACAAGTTGATAGAAAAAATATAATAAAAAAATAGACAAAGAACCATACATAAGAATGGTCATACCTTAAAGAACCCAAAAACATTCTACGTAGATTCGTTTAAGAATAGTGCGTCCTTCTTCAATCCAATATCAAATATGTACAGATTAGAGAGCAGTATTGAAAACATGGAGATTGACATTTTTGACACTGGATTGTTTAGGTTTAAAAAGGCTATAAAAGCTGGATTAACATATTTATTTTTACAAAAAATTATTTTTATAACTTACGTTGCTAGTTTTATTTCACTGCTTATTTTATTTATTGTTTTTATTGGTTTATATCTATGAATGAATTTTTTACAGTAGTATAATTTTAATTATTTGTATCGTTAATTTTATTTGAATTCTTATTTCATTAATGTTTACATATGTGTACATAAGATTTTTATTTTTAGTTTTTTAGAATTAAATTATTTTTCCCCTGTCCTCCTGCATTCATTTGTGTGAAATCTGTAATTGGTCTTATTTTTTAAAATTGTTCTTTTGTACCTTGTTTTATATAAAGACTGAATGATTTCATTAATAAATAAATAAATAAATAAGATGTATTTTGTTTTAATAAATTAATTTTTACGATAATTTATTAAAAATTTCAATAATTTGGTATTGAACATTTTGTTTGAATACGCATTTTATTAGTGTTGACGTGTAATTAAAAAAAAAAAGAATTATCTTTTTAAAAAAAATATCTTTATAGGTATGCTAAGTATTATTTTTCATTGTTTGTAAACCAAATAAATAAATACAATTAACAGGTAACTCCACAAAAGTACAATGTTTTCATATAAAATACATACTTCATATAAATAATTGTAAACTTCACTTTAAACGTCTTGTTTTACTGACTGAATTTTTCGTTCATTTGATTTATATTATTAAAGAAAAATACTCCTCTGTAAGTATATTGTCATGTCAATATATTGTCATGATTTAAATAAAATTATCAAAAAAAATTCTAGGTTTAGTTTCACTTTTATATAATTTGACCAACGCGCTTGTGCTAAGTTGATCTGCTAAAAAGTATATTTCCCATTCTGTTTCTCTATTGTATTCTTCCATATGTTATTTCCTTACCTATTAAATAGTTAGAAATAAAACAATACTACGACTGAATCCAAATTTCGGTGAAAAGTTTCCTAAAAACGAACTGTTGTGCGAACCAGATGTAATCATATTTATGTTGTCTGTCCCTCAATAAAATACTTATGTGATCCTTTTCGACATATCCAAACCTTGTGGAAAATATTTAAAAAGTTCAAAATGTTGGTCGAATTAAATCAAAGATAAACTAAACCAAAAAGTTTTATTGGTAATTTTATCTAAATCATTAAATATGGAGTTTTATCAAGATATATCTCTTAAAAAAACATCACTTTATTGTCAAATTGTTATTTTTGATTAAGGATTTGAAATATTATTACTTCAAGTATCGTACTTGAATTTTGTGAAGAGGAAAAAGTTTTTACTTGAGAAAAAATATTTTTTGCTTAATATTATTTATTTATTTACTTAAAGTCAGTTTATTACACATTATTTGAGACATAGGTTCCAACTCCATGGGACTCGAAATACTGTATTGAGCTGGTACGAGAAATTAGGTGACACATACACAAAAGTCATCACAAATATTCTATGGGATCAAAAACACAACAAGAATAGTAATAACTCATCAATATGGTAAACAGTAAACTCAAACATTCAGAAAATTATTAAGAAGTTCCCTCTCAAATCCCTCCCACTGAGGAAAACCCAGAAAATATATCCCTATTTTAGCTTACATCATGAACAACTGTTTTAACTAGATAGAAACAGAAATCCCTTTTCAGTAAAAAAGTACCCAATGATTGGAAAAAAAAACTTAATATGACTTAATGCTTATTATTTTTTTATAAAAGTGACATAATTTTGTTGGTTTGGTTTAATTATAAACTAATTAACATTGAAATTGTTTTAAAGTATTCTTAAAACAGAATGTTATTTTTAGGAAAGGCACTCAAAACGGTATCTTCATTTAATATTTAAACGTTTATTTAACTTAAAACGAATCATTATGGTTTAAGGAACTTCGTTTTACTAGAATTCCAGTTTGAGTGGTTTTATTAAAGTTCACAATAACCGAACTATCAGCATTCTATCGTTTACGTTTACAAATGCAGAAAAATATTTGTCTCTTTCGCGCTTGCGAATTTTCGGGGGCAGTTGAGCACGATTGATCCGGTAGGTTGTGTCCCTCGAGATAGGGTTGGCTGCGCATCCCTCAAAGACTCGGTTAGTACCAAAGCTTAAATTCTTGTGGAGATATTATTTAGTTGGTGAAATTAGCGGTAGATTGGTAGGAAGTAGGTAAGTCAGAAAACTTTGCTAATTGAAACGCTGATAAGACTGTATTAATAAAACCGAGATATGATATAATTATGTTTAGACAACATGGCGGATGTGAAGATGGCGGTAAATAAAGATTTATCGTACGTTCTTTTACTTCGATTTAATTCTTTGCTAATCCGATGAAAATAAAAATTATTCATTTGTAAAATAACTTTCTTCTGTATTGTGAACTGTTTGTAAGAGTAAAATCTACAGAGATGTACAAAAATATCGGCGTAAGTATAGCCTGTGAGCTCGCCAATACATGACAGATGACATCAACATAACCATAGAAAACCATAGCAGTTGAGCTCTCAGAAGTAAAGCAACGTGAATGCAGCAATGCTTGAACTACATGTCAATAATATTCTAATAATAAATAATATTATTTGGCCATACGGAACTTTTAAGCACACCTTGGTTTAATTACTAATAGTATTTTATCGGTTAGGTAGGTGTATTAAAAAAAATGTTGCGTACCTGAAAAAAGCACAAATAATTATGTTTTTGTAAATGATGTCAGTAGCGACACTCAGAGAGTGGCTTTGTGACGTTTTGACATTTATTATAAGAAATTCATGGCGTAGCCGAAATACTGTTATAAAAACGAGGATGTTTTTGTTGATTGACGTTAGCAGGCGCTACCCAGGGGCGACTTTGTGACGTGAGAAATTATTTAAAAAAAGAGATTCATGGCGTAGCTAAAATATTGTAATTAAAACAAGGATGTTTTTGTTGATTGACGTTAGCAGGCGCTACCCAGGGGCAACTTTGTGACGTGAGAAATTATTTAAAAAAAGAGATTTATGGCGTAGCCGAAATATTGTAATTAAAACGAGGATGTTTTTGTTGATTGACGTTAGCAGGCGCTACCCAGGGGCGACTTCATGACGTGATGAAATTATTAATTTAAATATTTTTTTTCATTTTACATAGCGTAGCCGAGATAAGAAATTGCGTGGTGGTTCGAAATTTAACCGTGTAGGTAGCCACCTAGTTACAATATTATTTTTGTATTTGTATAACTCCTGTTTTATAATGTTTATGTATTTATCGCTATAAGAATTAAACTAAAGATAGTTTTTACTTTTAATCGCTATCCGTTTTTTAAATGATGTTTGTAACACTCAGTAATATTTATTTTTCAAGTATTCAATGTTATTTTTGCATTTTAATTAATATTGTTAATATAAAGCGTATTTTTATTTATTCGAATTTACTAGACTGTTTTTATTACAAAAAATAAAAATGCATATTTCTCTATGTATTTTTCTGTTATAAACAATCTATTAAAATAATACACATCAAATTTCCATTGTCTGTTGATTTTATTTGCAATCTTCTTTTTTTTCGATGGTTAAAACTCTAGGAAATTCAAAGACAATAAATTTTTACTGTCATATATTGGCGAGCTCACACGCTATACATAGCCCAAAATATCCGTATTCTACCTATATCTTACACAGATATATTATGTAGAAATTGTACGTTTGTCACTACCATGTCCTAACATGCATTCAAAAATGTGTTTGCATCTCCTTTAACTCTGCATGTAATTTATCTATTTTTTTATATATACTATGTATTACGGTGATAGTAAAGGTAAAAGTGTATTTTGGTATTTGGATTTTGGTGTAGTGAATGTCCTGACGAAAAAATGGGTACGTCTCGAAACCGGTACACATAAAAAGTAGGTATGTGGTTTGAAACTAATATTAGTTTAAAATGTTTGATCACAAAGGTAATGTTTTTTTTATCAATATTCCTACAGAGATGAGGTAGAATTTTTTCAAATTCAGGATTATCGATATTCGAGCGTTTCAGGGCTTATGACCTGTCATTGGCTGGGTTGAGTGGCCACTTTACGTTTTTAACAACATTCCCCATTCCGCTTATTAGCGAATATCGACATTGGTATCATTTTGATTCTTGTATATATCTTATTAAATGAGAAAGCATTCACTATCGTGTTGGAGCACCATCTATGTATTGATATTGAAGTTAAGTATTTTTAATTAGCATATTACTTTATTTTATGTATTTAACCTATTACCTACCTACTCCCCCTCGGGAGAAATCCAGATTTGTGTATGTACAAAAATACACATACCAAAAAAATAATACAAAGGTAATGAATTAAAAGTAAATAATATTCGATTATGAATTAACAATGTTAAAAATAATGTACAATCAAGATTAGATGTCACATATTAGTTCAAAGGCCAGCGGCGTGGAAACGATACCGATCTCTCTTGAGTTCTTTTTTTATAATGTTTTTACAGCGCCCTCTGTTGGCCTGTCTCGCATTTTGTCCGATTTTCAGGCACAAATAATATCACTGAGTTCCGACTGTGTTTCTATGTGCTTACAATAATACGTTTTATTTTAGTTTCCAACATGACGACAATATCTGCCCACCCCTCCAAAGGAACTTATCATTTCATTGGAATTCTTAAAAAAATATCACCAGAGAAAGCATTTTATTATAAAGCGAATTTACTTCTATCGGGAAAGTCTTTGAATCATACATAATTTTCGAAAAATATTATTCTTCACATGGAAAACCAGCGTGAAACTACATCAATCTTACTTTTCTTGCTCTATCTACACGAGAAATTGAAATATTTTTCTACTCACCCTTTTTTACCGGGTGGCAGATACTAAAAGATCACGAAATGCTTGAAGAAAAAAAAAAGGTGGCCTTTATAAACGATAAAATTAATACTTTTTTGAAAATTACGATTAAAACACGTAAAAAATCAGTAATAAAATAAAATACTTCATAATTAAGTATTCAACAATAATTTTTTTAAATACCTAGATTACAAAATCAATAAAACGTTTTGCACTAACAGCCAATGAACTAAACAAAATGGATTTTTACCCTTTAAAATAGACACACTATATCTGAATTATGCAATTTATATAAATTATTAAATAATTGAGTAGACTCTTTTAATCTACTCTCCAAAAAAAATTTTAATGTCTCTTTTCGCGTGAAAAGAAATAAGTATTTATTCCATCTGCTCAAACAATAATTTTTTTTTTTTATCCAATGATATATTTAACATGCCCCTTAATAAATTTGACTCATTCTTTCTGACTGCGATACGCTCCCACTTGCCATTTAATGATGCTCACGCTTACACATACCTGAGCACTTACTCCCACACAAATACACACAAACACACCGCTACACACCCTCTCATACAAATACACACAAACACACTTGTTTGTTGTACCACGATTTTTATTTAGAAACTTCACTGGTCTGTCTTTAAATTTTATCTTTGTTATGTTATTCAGTCATTGTTGACTGTTTGTTTCTGTAAAATAAATAGTGGTTTTTATTTTTTGGCTTCATATGCCAGCCTAGGACAGAAATATTCTTGTGTCAATATATATTTTTTAATAAATATTTCTAATAAACCATCTTGGAAAATCAACCAGAGACTTCTTGCATGGTAGGTGAATAGTCTGACCACTACTCCACGAGGCAGAAAATTATTATTATATGCATTATTAAAATTAGAAAACTGTATGTTTGTACATTTAAGCTGTAATTATCAACTTAGAATTATCATCATCAATCAGGAATCATCAATCAATATCAATTTGGAAAGTTTATCCAAAAGACGGAAACTGAGTAAATGTTCCTCTTTAAGATGATAAACGGCATGTTGGACTTTCTTGACTTGCTAAACATAATTTGATTTCAAATACGTGTTAGGACTACCAGACATATTATACCATTTCATAAAGAAATTGCTGCAACAAATTATGAAATTAATTCACCTATTCCAATATTCAAAAGAACCAGATCAGTTGTATTAACATTTTTCACACTAGCCAATTCAAGTTTAAACTTGGTATTACATAAATTGTTTAGGATTCTGACTGCGATTTGAATATTTATAAAAATAGAAAAGGAGATGAAAAAAAATATAAATGTTTTCTATATGTATATACATATGTCAACGAATATATTTTATTTTTTTATTGTTTTTAACTCTTTTTAAAAAGGATTATTATTTTACTTGTATTTTTTATGATTAATGTATAAATGTTTATGTTCACAAAAATCATTTCTGCCGTGTAGACAAATAAAATATTTCTAAAAAATATAAAAAATAATAGTTTAATGTAACTATCACACTTTACTTCAGCATATATATTTTATTGTAATTCATCATCAAACTCTTTTCCGGACCCAGAGATTGAACAATTGTAGCGCATATGCGTTTCGAGGAATTCTGAGTTTACCACTTGTAATTACATTATTGCAGCGTTGTTTTTATCAAAGAATTAAGTAAATCTCAGAGGTAAAACAAATGACACCTTTTTTCAGAAAATCGATCGACAATTTTCACCCGTTTCAAAGTTCCAAGGGAGGGGTGAAAAGTGCCAATACATACAAATTAACAAACAACTTGCTTTAAAAACAAAAATAATCCTTATTTTTGTAAAAAGGTGATGGAAAAACTCAGGAGAAAACTGATTATTTGATGTGGATGCACAAGGCATAGATTTGCCGCACGTTTTATTATATCGAAAGTTACAGTGTCATATTTGATGAACTCTGATATCTACTATCTAATTAATTTCTGCAAAATTTTATTGAAGAAATTTAGTAGTGGGGTAAAAAGTGCCAACTGTCACTATCCACCCCAAGGGGTCATACAAATAAAAACATTTCGATAATTAAAACGTGTCTTTATTTAATATCTTCAATCCTAACAATAGTAGTGGCTTAAATATTACAAAACAAGTTGTCTGCAGCAACTTATATGATTGTATAATATCTTCAAATCCGTAAAAAATTAAAACACGAGCCCTTGCACATATTGTGGCGACCATGAGAGGGATGCATGCACTTTGAAAGTGCACATTGGCCGAAATACACCAGGTGACACTTCTTACCCGCGCTGCTTTTCTCCCCACCCAGCCCTACAATTGGTTATTTATGGTTGGTAAATACCACTAAATTCCGTAGTTTTGAGAATAAACTATTTATTTTAACTTTTTTAAAACAATATTTGTAGTACGTTTTTTCGTCTCTTCCAGTACCACGTTTCCCTCTCCCTTGTACAAATTTCTGCTCCCCTGCTACAAAAGTTGAATATTATTGTAAGCTTAATATTGAATAAACAAGAAAAGATTGCTTTTATGGAATAAATGCTTTCGAAAGGCATTCCTCTAACTTACTGTAATGGAAAACGTTTTCTCCACAACGTTTCCTTTAATTCAAATAAAACAGAATTCATTTTATTTACGAACGAATTAGAAACCTCCGTGGCTCAATACTCTCCTGATACCAGAATAAGTCTCACGGTGATACATACATTGCCAATCTATTTCTACACAAACACGTCATACACACTCTCACCCACTCTCTCACGCACATAGACATACACTTAAATATTTTTTTAAAAATATATATAAAGCATTTTAATATTTAGGACCAGAGTGTGAAAGATTCTTCTTCTTGTCGTCTTTCTCAATGCTGCACATCACGGTCGGGAAGTAAATCGCCCAACTGTGTACTGCCACAGACATTCATATTAAAATGTCTGCGTTGGACCACCTCGTGTTCTGTTTTTTATTTAAACCCGTTACGGTTATTTAAAAAAAACTACAGTAGTTTGGAGAAAAGAAGAAATGCATATTTGCTAATGTATTTTTTCCGATTGATCCTTGGTTATACATTTAACATGGGTGTAATGTAGAGTATTTTTCTATACGTTCCTAACTACCTTAGACATAGGCAGCTTAAGCTATTTTATCTTCCTGCTTGCAGAACCAGCCTGCCCATGGTAATGCCAACAGGAAGAGCAATGTCTGTGCTAAACCGTATCTCTTCGGATATCGACTTTTTTTGTGTTCCTGAAAGAAAGTTCAGAAAGTATAGCTTCCTTTTACTCTAATTGCTCGCTTTTTTTTTATTTGACCATTTAACACATTCATATTGTATTTTTATTATTTTGTGTTATGTATGTATTGAATGTATTTTTGTAATGTACTTAAGCGTATTAAATAAATAAATTGAAAGAAATGTTATAAGGTCTAGTTTGTTATGTCTCGTCTGGTCAGTCATAATACGCTGATGCAAACTACGTTCGAGTGCAGAGAAATCTGTAATGCTATATAGTTTGCTCACATGTATGTAAAGCAAACCATAACGGTATTTTGTTCGCGGTATTTTGCTATGTTTTTTTAAATATGCTTTTTGCTAAACACCTACATTTATTTTTTTACTATGACTTTAAATATTATGTTTCTTACTATGTATTCTGTTTTTACTTCGCTTTTTACTGAGTTTAAAATATTTATATATATACACATATATATGTTTCCACTACATTTATTACTTTGTTCTTATTATGTTTTTGCTTCATGTTTGCTATGTTTTTACTATGTTTTTACTACATTTTAGCATGTTTTTTACTCCATTTTTCACTTTGTCCACTATCTTTATAACTGTTTCCATTTATTGATAACTATTTTTATATATTTTTTGACTGTTTTAAAACGGTGTAAATAACCCTAGTAAGACAGTCAAAGCAACTTTGTATAAATTGCAATTTTGTGTATGTAATATAATATCGAATCGGGTTGTGGTTTGGCTAGTGTTGCGGACTTACGGGCCAGAGGCTCGAGGTTCAAACCCCACTCTAACCCAACTGGATTTCCATTTTCTAATCGTGAGTTATTTACAATTCGTTGAAAATGGCCACCAAAATTGAGATATTTGTGTAAATTATAAGAACGCTAATATTTCTTTTAAAAATTGTTTTAAAAAAATGATAATAAAAAAATAATAAAAAACTTTTTTAGATTGCTTATAAGATTACGTTGTTAAAAAAATATGTTTATATTTACTCGTATGTTAGTTATTTTACTTATCTGTGTCCAGGAAGATGAAGAATGCAGTTCTGTATGAGAAATAAAACCAAAACCATGGACGAGATAAGAATCCTGAAAAAAAATCTACTGGAGATAAGTCCACCACGTAGATAGCGGTGAGATTGTTCGCCTACCATGTTTAAGGTTCTAGTTCGATTCCAGAGTTTGTGAAATATTGTTTATACACTGCAACCGACACTTGAAGCCGAAGACTGATTTCCTTACCACTAACCGACTTTTCTATGTATACCGGTTTCGAGAGGTACCCGTCTCTTCATCAGGATACTAATTAACATTACTCGTGTACATTCCACTATATTGCTCCTATAAGCGAAAATACAGTTTTTTTGAAAAAATCACAAAATGAGTTAAATACGAGATAATGTTCTTCAAGGAATTTAGATGATTTAAAATATTTTTCGTAGTTTTCTAAGCAATAACAAAATATCTAGAGATCCATAAGAAAAAACTCACTATAGATAATATGACACACACAGGACACAGGTTTTATGCTTTGGAAACAATTATTGATGGTTGGTGTTTTTACTTCTGATTATTTATAGTGTATTTTTTAATTTGCATAAAATTGATAAATACTAAAAAATATCACATTTCAAAATACGACTTTTGCAAATAACCGCCTTTTGCCCAATGACGGTAGTATACACCTTTACCACATTAGTAATTGTACAAAAATACAAAACCAAAGGTTGATTATTAGTGGGTAACAGTGCACGTTAGTTTTAGCTACTAACAGCACGTGTCTTTTCAGCACGATGGTTTAATATTTTTGTGCACATTAGTGTAAGCTACAGACAGCATGTGACCTATCAGCACGTTGATTTAATACAAATTTTACTGACATTGAATAAAACGAATATTTCTCGCTTTATGGTGATTAACCCATTTAACTGTAATTCGGTCTCAGGTTCAATTCCCGACAAGGTTGACACGAAAAAAAATGTTTCTTTACCTCAATATTGCAAAGTGCAGGGACCAATTCGATTTAGATTTAAAACGTGTATATAACAACAGAGATGAAGAACATTGTATAGAATGGAATATAAAAATCTAGGCATTTACAGGGTTAATGACCTGCCATTGGCTGGTTTAAGGGACCATTTTAAATACTGTGTATCATTTACTATTCAACCTATCTTCCTTAGATTTACCCATATGTTGATATTTGTGAAGTTAAAGGGCTGTAGCTTTTATTGATGCGCGTGACATTCTGACTAAATTATTTCAATCTATACTGGGCGACGCCTGAAAAATATTTTCAGATTCACTTAAACAGAGGCCACTTAAACCAGGCAATAAAAAGTCATGAGACCTGAAAATTTCTAGACTCTACCTTATTAATTAATAATATTACCTTATTTAAAATGTTCTTCATCTCTGTTGCAATATATTAATATTAATAACTCCCAAAGAGGTTTCATCCAGTTTATGTCTACTAAACTTTGGAGAGACTCAAAATACTGTTGATTTAATATTTGTCAGTTTGTTCTAGAAAGGTTTTATAAGTCTGAAAAACATACGTCAATAGTCAGCGCGTTCATCTACCATGCAAAAGGTCTCGGGCTCAGTGCTTTTACACTAAAATAAATCATAGTCCCAGGCCTGGTACTTGAAGCGTAAGACTGGTCATCTGTTCTTCATGAAACAAAAATGATTAAGATACGCTGCGATTAGACTGTCAATGCAGTGCCCTATGCACCGTTAGGTGCGAAAAGGGAATGATGAAGATGACACACTCAATACTAATATTGTTGAATCTTTCAATTTTTTAAAGAAAGCTAAAGCTTATATAAATATCCCATCGAAAAAGATTCTAATCAGCAGAGACTGACGTAAGATTATTATGGAAATTAATGTTCTTTTGTGTATCTGTAAATTATTTCTCTTTTGTGTAGTGAAATAGTTTGTTTGGAAACATTTGTCGTATTTATAGTACAATAAAGTTCAAATGAGAACAACGCAGTGGGGGTGAGAAGTGGTAGGAGGAAAATGGTGGAGTGTGAGAGGGAGGAAAGGGGAACGGAATAAATATTCATTTGTATGTGTTCAATTCATACGATTTCAAAGTACCTCTATTATAACCGAAGAAAATATTTTATCTTGTTTCTACAGCAGCTATATTGTCATAATGTTATTTATGAAGCTACTGGATTCTGAATATTTAATTAATTTATGAATGTATTTGGCAAATAATATTATAACGAACTCTCGTAAAGTAGCGAAGTCAGATTCTTCAAAATTGATACCGCCTTTTGAGAAATATTGAGAAAATGTTTGGAGTAATTAGTTTAACGTTTGGGAATTGGATAAATTAGGGAAAATTTGGTTATGATTTATTTGATTTTATTTCAAAGTTATAATCAGGTTTTGTGGCAGATATTGATGGTAAGCAGTAACTAGGTTTTTGTGTAATTACATTTATAAATGCAGGCAGAAAGTAGTAAATAAAGGGGCTTTAAAGGGATTTTACCTCACTTTTAAATGTGAAAACATTTATAATTAACGTATATCTCCTATATATTGCAATGATTGTGCCATAAATTTCTGAGGTATCTTCATATGAGAAAGATTATCCGTGGCTCTATTCTACTGCATTTCTCTTGGGCATGCTTGGGACAAACAGTTTGCAACTTAAAAGGGATGGGTTCACACTGACCCCCCTTTTCAGACTGATAGGAGGTTTTATCCAGAACTCAGCCATTTGAAAGACTTTTTAGGTTCCTGATGGTTATCTCCGACAGCGTCAGCACAGACTGTTTTGCCTTCCGGCTTCCAGAACCAACCTGCCTCTGGCTATGCCGATTGGAAGAGTAGTCAGGCAACTGACCATTATTATTTTGGAGTTCAACATCTTTCACATCAGCGAAACTATATTTAAGAGGCAAATACTCTAGGTATTGTGGAGTGTTATATCTCAATCGAACCATTGCTCAAGGGTTCCCTGGTCTGATATATTGTGCCAATATGATGCATTAAATACATTGTTATTTCTGTGCTGATACGAAAAAGGGTATAATTGATAACATTAAGAAAGGGTCTCTGAGATTGTTTGGTCATGTAGAACGAATGAATGACACAAAATGGTAAAACAGGTATATATGGCGAGAATGAATGGTAACGTGGGACGAAGACAACGAAAAAAGACGTGGCATGATTAGACCAATCATAATCTTAAGTCTGGTCATGTCAAAAGCAGGCAGAACCAAAGGGCGTGTATGACAAAATATATGAATGTGGAAGAAGCTAGAAATGTATGCCAGGATAGACGTGTGTGGTGGTCCATTCTCTCTGCCTACTCTTATGGGAAATGAGGTGATGGTAGTAATAGTAGTAGTAATATCACTAAGACGCAGAACTCTCAGGAGAAAGTACCAATATCTTTTGAGCCTCCGACATAGTTGAAGGTTGAAGATGAGCTTGAGAAAGAAAAGGTTAGTAGAAATGTAGAAAAAAATAATGTTGAGTGGAAATATAACTCCAATTTGAACAATAGCAAAGTTAAAATGTATGTATGAACTTAAGCCTAAGTGCACTTAGTGCCGAATTGATTGTAGTATGGAGTAAAAAATTACAAGGAAAAACGGCACAAGTCGTAAATAAGTAAAAATACGCAATTTTTTCAAGAAACAAATATGACATCTCGTAGAAAATACTCTTTTTGTTATATATTTTGTAATCAATAAAAAACAACCGAGACCTTAGCTTTCAGAAAGGAAAAACAGCCATACTGTAAAATTACACCACACAGACTTATGCCCCTTTTCTGTGTCAGCACAGATTTATAATGCCATCGTCGTAAAATAAATTAATATGAACCATTTAGGGCACACATAAAATAATGCTTTAGTTTAAAATTGAGTATTCCGAAGGAGTCTGGTTTTTTGCGTTTTTATTATTTTAATTAACCTTTGAAGCAAAAATTTCAATACCTCAATATTTTTTTTTTATTGCCACAAGTTTCGATTAAAAATTACATGAATTTTGATAAAATATATGACATATTCGAATTCGAAATTAAAGATACAGTAATAATTATTGTCGGTGTCGAGATTTTTATTTTCTTTCTACAAAATGTTAATGCATTTTTAATAAATATACTCAAATATATTTTAAGATGTAAACAATAATAAAAAAACAAAACTTTAGAAATAATCCACAGAAAAATTACAAATAACTAAATATCATCTTGAGGCAGTGTTAAGATTCGGTGTTTTATTATTATAATTATTGTTATATTTGTTACACTTTGAGTCACTGTTTCCAATGTTGTTAGCGACTATTTTTATATTTCTGCTACTTCTGTGGGTCTTGACGTTTCTACAACCCTGTCAGCTATCTGCGCCAACTTCTCTATCCTTGACCGTCACAAACAGTCAAAACGGCTCGAACAGTCTGTGGTAGGTAGCCCATCCCATTCACGGTCTGGAATTTATTTTCTTCTGGAGAACTGTTTTGGTTTATATGCAGAGCTACTCATAACTGTGCAATTCTTTTTCTGTTTCTTGCCCTGTTTGCCTAGCTCCTGAAACAACAGTCGTGTTTATCGGTCTCCATTTGCAGGTCCCTGCAGTACCAGAGCCGTTTTGATTTAAATTTAAATTTTCCAAGTAATATGAGAAGGAACCTTTACTGGAACTGCGAGGTCAATTCTTCCTTTAAATAGTAGCTTATAAGTCATAGACTATTACAAATAAAACTACAGATTCAAAGAAGCGAACGACTGTTTGTAAAACATAAATAATAAGGAATCTTTGAGTCTAAAATTTCAAGAAATGGTTTTGTAGTACTTGTAAAAATTAAGATTTAAAAATGAATGAAATTTATTAATCCAAACGTTAGCAAAGAATAAAACAGCATAACAAATCAAAAGGCACTAGCCGGATTTAATCGTAATAATGTTCAACAAAAGGGTACGCAAACTACGACTAACTTGCTATTAGTAAAGAGGCAAAATTAGAAAGAGGATAAATAATTGTGTGGAAGAGAAATAAAGTGGATAAACAAAAGTTAAACCCAGAATACGATGCTATTGATGATAGTAGCTGATGACGAACTGGTTTGAAGATCAGATGCTGAAAGATAATGCATATTTTGTTATTTTGGAATCCAATAATACAATTTCTAAAACTTCCAAACATACCTTTTGATCACTTCAAGTAAATACAAAAAGAGACGGTAGAAGATTTCGGAGTTCGATTTATGTTCAATTCCTTGACAGGCGATACATTAAATGATGTTTCTTCAAAATACTATCACTACATAACATCCGTGTCTGCACCAGATGGTACATAATATATTAAATTGAAGAACTACATTTTAATCCAGATTCATCTCGACTTCCTCAGAAATCAAGCCCAGCACCAGTGAACGCGCCAACCACTTCTCTAAGAGGCGGAGTTATCTCCACTCGATTTTCTGATCCAGGATGTTTACTTGAGTGTAGCTATCGAGTCAAAACACAGTCGTGCAGGATTCTGGTTGTATTTCACACATATGGCTTACTGTTTACCATACTGATGTGCCATATATATGTTTTTATAATTATTTTAATGTTTCTAATACTATATTTGTGGTGATATACTCATGTGTCTGTGTCATATAATTGCTCGTCCTATTTCAACACAGGACTTTTAATTCCATGGAGTTTGGACTTGTCTCAAATAATGTACAATAAACTGTGTAAATAAATAAATAAATCGTATAACTTTAATCATAATCCGCCCGGATACAGATAGCAGTTACATATAAACGGTTGAAAATATCAATATTATTCATGCAAATTTTTAACAGATATCCGTCAAATTTTAAAGCTTTCAGAATTAAATCTTGTATCAATTATGGAAAAAATGGTTTGGAATTGTTATTTTTCTTCTCGAAGTGGTTTATTTTATTTTCCACTCCATTGTCTATCTTCTGACGTTATAACAAACGCCATATTCTTGTATAATAACAAACGAAGCTCGGAAAAATAAATACTTAAATAGATTGAATAAACACCTTCTTAGCGTTAGACGCCTTTGACAAAATATAACGACAAGAGAAAGGACAAATAAAACGAAAATCTCCTTCATCTTACACATTAGCATAGAGATAACATTATTAGATTAAATACTCATAAATATTTCATCGTAGCTGAGATTATCATATATAATTTCGCAATTTTCCGCTTAAAATTTCTACGACCCAGCTTCGTTGCAATGCTCTCCCGAACCGCTAAAACCAGTTCCGAAGGGAAATTTCGCTTTTTTAGGGTGGTGATTTTTTCACGCCTCTCGGATGTTTTGGCTCTTTCGATGAAATGTCGCGAATGAAACGCCATTTTAAAGATTTTTCGGGTTTTACAGGACCGCGAGGGGAAGTGTGTGAGGGTGGAAAGAAACAGACGAACTGGGTTTAGGAAAGGGTAGAAATGTGGGGAAAATTGGGTAGGGCGAGGGGAGGGAGGCGTGGAAGGCTGCACTGGGGGAACACCGCGCACCCCTCGAGGGAGAATAAATATGTAACTACATTTTTTAAATCATTCCTCGAAGAAATCCGCTATGCAAATTAAAATTTAATCGAAATAAATTTTTTTTCAGTACAAGATTACGAGAGTTCATATTTTTGTCTTAAACGCATTGAATTATTAATTTGTAAATACCGATTTCTTGATACGAATGTGAAACAAATCCTGAACTCTGGACGAGTGTCCTCGACAAGATTCTAAGATAAATATCTGGAAAAGCACCAGTCAAACTAGCCAATGACAGGTCATAAGCCCTGTAAATGCCTAGACTTCCATATTCCCTTCTCTAAAATGTTCTTCATCCTTGTTGTAATTTGTTAATTAATTAAGTTTATTACGTTCTTAGAATTAAGTAATAAAAACTTTTAAGATCATTACGTTTAATATCTAAACTAATTGTGATAACGCATTTTGTTAAAATTGATTTGAAATATTTTAAGGCTTTTTTAAAACTTTATTTTTTCCGGTCATTGTACCATTTAACACCTTCGTACAATGAATTTTGAAACGCTATTTAACTTCTTATCGATATTTTTTTATTCCCAGTTTCATGTTCACGAATTACATAATTCATTATTTATTTTATTTAAATCTTAAAGTAGGGCACACATATCATACATATTGTTATGTGTGTTCTAATAACAACATTGAAAATATATTTAATTTATAAATTGTTTATCACATATGTCTTGACCATTATTTTAAATTTTGACATGTTTTTTTCTTCGTAAATATTTTTTTCCATTTCGTAATACTTTTTAATTGCTTTAAATAAAATTGAAAAATATATTTTTTTTTTCATTTTATTTACAATTTTTTTGTTAATATTTGGTACATTTTTTACAACATAATATATAACTTTACAACTAAACATGAAAACAGCAAACATCCCACATAGGCATAGCCTGCGCGTGGGTATACTAGATCTAGAATACGTAAATCTATGGCTTAGACGCATAATACATAAGAAATTAAAAAAACACATAAGTAAAAATTTAATGCTACGTTCAGGTTATTTTTTTTTTGTAATTCGAGTTTGAGTAAAGTATCTGAATATAAGAAATAGAAAATATGATGAATACATGTAGAACAAAAGAATGTTAAATTAAAGTTGATAATTAAACTAGAAAAAAATACGAGAGCAAATTAAAAGTTTATCAGGAAAATAAAACATTGACATTTATATTTTTGGCCCAGTTTATAAATGAATTATTAGTAGAAAATAGGCTTAATTTATCATTTCATGTTGTCTATAAAGTATGAGTTATACAGTTTAGAGGCAAGGACATTTAGATGTCTCTGTCCTAGTGTTGATTTACGAAACGGAATCTCCAGCACTTGATTCCTTTTTTGACAATGGCGGTTTGGGTTTTGAGGGAAGAAGTGCTGACGATTTACAACAAATTTTAAACATTAGAGACAATACAACTGTCTTACATTTAAAAGTTTATTTACATTTTTATTTATATAATATATATATTAATATATATATTAAAATAATCAGTATATTTAAAAAACCCGTTCGAGTAATATGAGAAACATTTGAAGGTCTAATTATATTATGTGTCGTCTGGTTGTTGTAGTCATAACGTGATTTTTCAGGTTGATTTTAAATTTGACTCCTGTGTAATTTTTCAAGTGGTAGGTTTAAGGTTTAAGGCGGCCTCCGTGGTGGTAGTGGTCAAAACGCTTGACTCAAACACGGAAGGTTCCGGGTTCGATTCTCGGTGAGAACACAAAAAAAAAGTGATTTTTTTCAAGGCTGGGTATTTTGTGATGTAATTCACCACTGTAATCGGGCCTTCTGGCCTGTTGCGGTGCAAACAAAAAGTTGTTCAGTATTTGTAGTCTATTGTATAGTATTTTTACATTTGTCTTTTTTTCTATATTTTTTATTTATATATTGGGACATGAACAAGTTCTCGCTATTTCTATTTTTTCGTGAAAATTAATGTTTTTTGCACCACAACAGACAATGAAGCCCAATTGCTGTGGTGAATTACAACACAGAACACCCAGGGTTTAAAAAAACACGTAAATTATTAGTCTTATTTAAAAAAAAAGTAATGAGCATGTTATTTAAAATATTTTCCATCGCTGGCGACTACTTTCTCCCATCTTTCTAGTAGAGTACGAATGCTATCGTAAAAAACGACTCATCTTTTGAGTTTATCCACAAATTAAGTCATTTTTTGGCATCTTCATAAGAATGGAAGTGCTGCTCGGTTTGGCCATAAATCATCGAGCAATTTCCGGTGAATATGGCGGGCGGGGTAGGACTTCCCATGAGAGCGTTTCCGAGTATGTTTTGACCGGCCTTGCTACATGTGGCCGAGCGTTGTCGTACTGTAAAATTTCTTTCCCGCGTTTCTTCTCGTATTGTGGCCATTTTTTATTCAATCCTCGACTCAAACGCATCAATTGTAGTCGATAGCGGTCTCCCGTGATGGTTTCGTTGAGTTTGAGGTGCTCATAATACACTACACCCAGCTGATCATCCTGCAGATCAGAGATGATGATGTTCGGTGATGTTCCGACAGAGCATGGTCACTACAAGTCTTCTAAAGAATTATATATATTCCAGCTGCAGATTTAAAAAAAAAGTTACACGGTAAAATTTCCGCAAATATTCTTTTTTGACACAAAATTAGACATGTTTAACGCTAATAGAAATATGTTGTTTATATTTCGGCTGGATAAAATATACTGTCAAGACGAAAATATGAAACTAATTATTCACATATGGCGCGTTTATAATTTTTTTATTGAAAAATGCCATTTTTACGTTTATTTTCAATGGAAATTTTACAAAACTCGGTTTTTGGAAACTTTACACTATATTGATGTAACAAATACCTTAACAATATAATTTAGATACAATATAAATTATAAATTACAATTATAATTATTTATCTTATTTTTGGTTTTGTACACCATTTTGTGAAAAGGATTTATTATTTTACCGTGCAGTCTATTCAAAATGGAAATATTATTTGTTAAAGTGTGCATTACATAAATCTTTCCAATAAAAATATATAATGCGCACCGACAGGCACTAATATAAGTTTGTAAAAAAAACCGCTGTTAAGGGTTTTGCAACGGGACAAAGATTATTTACTTGCTTTTTTGAACCACTCCGCAAAACAGGGGTACAAGCACTTACGTGTTGCCTACATACATTACTGCCTGTGTTCATATGGGGGGCTGTGGGTGTGGGTGTGTGGGGCTTCGGAGGTAAATGTGGGGGGCGGGGTGGCGAGGGTGGCACCGCTGGGCGGCGCTCGGGAGTGGGAGAAGAAGGCGGTAAAAATCAATAAGCCCGAGGCGGCTAAATCACGCTTATCAACGATTAGAGTATTTTTCACTTATGAGAACTCTTGCAATCTCATTACCATGCACGCGAAAACGTTTAAGCTAAAAGCACTCTTTTACAAGGGTTCCTATAACTTAAAAAAAAGGAATAACCCGCAAAGGCTCTATTTTAAAGGTTTCTTATCAGGTGTAAAAGAGAGAATATAGACGGAAGCATCGACCAATTAATACATAGACGCGTCCTGAGCCCTCAAACATGATGGCACTCAACTGATGCCAGCCAAGTGTGACGTTTAGAATTAAAACCAAAATTCATGTTTATGTCATGAAAACGTGTAAAACATATCGGATAAAGATTAAAAGAATAGTCTAACTTTTATTTCGAAAATAGTTTTTTTTTAATGACTTATTTTATATATTTTAAAAAAACAACAGCCACTATATATTTTTTTTTACAAATTAACCAAAATCACAGGCCAATTATGTTTCGTTGGCCTTGTGGCGTAGTGGTCAGAGCGTTTGCCTACAACGCCAGAGGTCTCTGGTTCGATTCCCGACATGGGGGACACGAAATATTTATTTATTTATTTATTCATTCAAAATTACACTCGTTCAAATAAAAGTGAACTTATTAAGGGTTTTTAGGCTGTGCCCGTGTCAAGCCATAATAATGAACAATGAAAAATACAAAGATTGAGTTTTTCTACTGACACTTCTTGGTGGAATTACATTTTAATTATAATAATAAAAATACGTCTAAAGTTGAATAAAAGTGGAAAAAAACTATATTCGTATTTTCATTATTATATAAAAAAAATACATATTAAAATTAATTAGATTTAAATAAAATGACATGTGATGCAATATAATGACAATCCAAAAAAACAAGGTATAAGTAATAAATAATGAAATTACAAAGATAATCAGACATAAATATGAAAATATAAATTATACAACTTTACACGATCAAATATACAAAATAAAAGTATCATTGGAATCAATAGCTAATAGTAAAATATAGTAGTAATAAAAAAAACAAAAGAATAGTATTATTGAAATCAATAGAAAAATAATATATATTTAAAGGGTGTTTTTACACTATAATGTTTCAAAGTACCTGGACTGGCTCCTAAAGCGCAAGACTGATTATCATACCTTTATGTATAAAAAATGATCAAGGTAAGCTGCGATAGGTGTACCAATGAAGTGCTCTATGTACCATTAGGTGCTAAAAGGGAACAATAATGATGTTTTTTTTCACATATAACTAAATATAATGCCAAAAAAGCATGCTTGTGTTACTCCGTATCAAACTATTTAAAAAAAAATATTAACAATAATTAAATTAAAGCAAAACGTATGGAAAAAACATATTTTAACTGATAACATAAACAAAACAAGTTTGTTTTTAACCACAATTTTTTTATTATTATTTTCTCCACCGACCGGTTTCAAAGCAAACAAGCCTCTTCGTCAAGGTTTACGTAACTAATGAATTGATTCCATTTTTATAATCATGTTCACTAAATACTACACGTGGACCCAATAAATCAACTCGTTTTTTCCTTACACGGATTTAATATCACCATTTTCGATGTTCGACAGGAGAGGACTAAAAATAAAACTTTATATTATATTTTTCATTTGGGCGGTAGGTAAGCCATATATTTCTCAATCTTGGAGGCGTCAAAACAGGGAAATAAAATATAAATTACCTCAAGAGATAAAAGAAAAAGAAGGGAACGAATTTTTAAAAAAATAACTTGAAAAAAAATATTTTTAAGAAAATTTGAAAAAAATAGTTATGTTGGTAAATGTTATATTTGTTCTTGAGATGTATAAATTAACTTAATAAAGCATAAATAAATAAATGAATTTCTTTCTTTTTCGCCGATTGGCAGTTGAGTAATAAATAAAAGTCAAATAAGTTCATGACAACATTATTGTTTCAATAATATTTATATTTTAAAATTGACGTATTTATATAGCATAATTGTGACAACAAAGCTTTAGTTGTTTATTGTGAACAATTGACTGACATACTACTCTATTTAATAGTTTTTTTTAATTCATTTTTTGGTTTTTAGAATGATATTCGTCAATGCGTGAAGTAGCTGCAAGACGATCTCTAAGCGTAAATGATTTCAAACTTAAAATTCTCTGAAATGTTCTTCATCTCTGTTGTAATATGTTAATTAAAATTAATAAATTGGGTTTGGAATTCCAATCGTCTATACCATCTGTAGCTGCTGGATGTATATATTAACCTTTCCCTTACTGTCCTAAAAACATCCGCGCGTTACGGCGCTGTGTAGTCACTACACATTAAAAAAATAAGAGATTTAAAAAGGGAAAAATGGAATATTTATGAAATGGCTTTAATTTACCAAAATTTCATTAAAAGACGATAATATTTCAAATCTAACTGCTAAAAACATGAACACACCATTGGGTATCGCTACCGATTTGGGCGAAACGTGCACCCGCGCCAACTTCCCGAGAGCTACTAAGTAGCTCGTACTGGACTACGTGACTGTGCATGTAGTGGACGTGTAACGCTAGGTGTTATTAGTATACTGTGAGTATACTTTTGATGATATTTGTAATTTATCCCCGTTTTCCGATAAAATGCATTTTTGTGCCTAAAAAGTACTTATTATTTAATAGCAAATTATTTTAGTCGATACGTAAATGTGTAATGGAGGAATACTGGAAATTTAAACCCAATATTTATTATACTTATAAAGATATTATAGTTATTAGACGCAATGTGTACTAGCTACACATCACCGGGGAGGGAGGGTTAATCCGGCTTTTATTTGTAAACTATTTTGAAAAAAATACAATTGAGGTCAATTCAATTTAAGTTTCATACCGTCCATGAGCTCAAAAGCTGCAAGACGTGCGGTTATCTATAACTTCTATATGATATCTGTTATTAAATTATATTATAAATGGAAACGAGGAACTAGGATCCCAACCGTTTCTGCGCTATATAGCTGATATTTAGTGTACAGCGCTTTTGAGGTTATTTTCACAGAAATAGCGTTATATGAATTATCCAAAATAGTAATAATATTAAGGATTATTTGTGTACACTGCGTTTGAGGTAAAACTAAATTCTATAATATTATTTTGTTTATATTGTAAGGTCGCTTAACAATTGATTATGTTGATCACCGATTACCAAGTAATCCTCTGATTATCCAGTTTCATTAACATCACTAGTTTGAAAGAGGCTCCGTACACAAAATCCTTCCGGGTTAAGAGGAGAGGGAATTAAAGGGTGAAAAATTAGGGTGTTGAAAACCTTTCGGGTCAATTTTTTAACCCCATTTAAAGAACTAAAAAATACTCTTTGAATCAACATTTTTATAATTGATATACATATTTAAATTTGGAGGACATTCTTTTTTTTTAATACGCCTTATATTTTGGCTCTTAGAAACAAGAATAAGAAATTTACAGAATGTACGCTTCAGTGAACGACAAAAAAAACCATACCCACGAAAAAATATAATATAATGTGAGGTATTTAAAATCAGTACGAAAGAGGTATGTGACTATAAAATATCATTACCGTCTAAATTAAACGTAAACATAACATGAAATTTTGGGCCAACCGTACAAGAAAGTTTTGTGATGGTCAATGTTTTAAAAATCGTGTTAGAAAACGAAGTATTCCACAATTTACAGGAAAACATTTTCTTTATTCAAATAACGTTCTTGATTCTCGAACCCGTATGCAGAGACAAAATTTAAGGTGAGGAAAGTACATTCTAATTTCAAATGCAGAGAATAACCCGAAGGTGAAGACAATAGAATGTACTTTCCTTACCTTAAGGTTTGTCTCTGCTCACGGGTATCAATTCACATTAATAAAAAGTTTGCAAAAGTCCCTGATTAAAACACAAAACAAAAACACTGATTAAAAGTTCTTCATGTTGAAAATAAAATATTAAAATTAGAGTACTTGGAAGTCTTTGAAATTTAAAAAGCGCTTCATAATGAGAAAAAAAGAATAAATAACCAAATAATTAATATCTCCTTTATTACACTACAGTCTAGTTTTAAAGATCGTATCCATCTTACTCCTCACCTCTCACCTTTGCAAGAAGAACATGACAAAAAGACTTAACCTTATTAGCTCAATAATTTTAGATGTAATATTTAGTATACACTGTTAAAATAAAATAGGATAAGATTCACAAGTTAACTATACCTTGATTAAGAAGTTTGTGTAGCTTTGAAAACGGTAGGTAGAAACAATAAGTGTTCCAGTCACAAGGATTGCCAAATATCCAGATCTTAATCATATAATAAAAAATAAGGATATGTGTTTAATTTAAATTTAACTGTGCAATTAATTTTGCTAGACATTCAAAAAGTTTTAAATGGGATTCCTATTTGCTGTATTATTTCCAAAGCAATAAAATCTAGCACTCGTGAATCCGGATGATTGGAGTTTTACTGTGTATAATAAAATATAATACATGCAACCACTCAAAATAATAAATTACAAATATATTATTAATGAAATTAAACAGTACATGTATTATTACATTATAAATTTTCGTTTTATAATACGTATTATATTTATGTATACTTAAAAATAATATCCTAACATTTTGATTATATGCATTATCACCGTATGCAGCTCTGTGTAAAAAAATAAATCAAACATTCTTATTTTTTCCAACTTAACAAATTAAAATTTTTAATATTTATAAATATGCCCAGGTCAGAACTCGTCATTTCACAAAAAACAGCTCGTACATCGGTCCTGTAGTTTTTCAGTTTATCCAAGACACATCATACGAACATTGCCTTTTATTTAAATAGATAAAGTATATAAATGTGCTAGAATACATAATGTTACTTAAACACAAATAATTAATAATATGACTGAATTTTCCTTAGTGGGATTTGAGTATGAAACTCCTTGCTGATTTTTCAAATCTTTGAGTTTGCTGTTTACCATACTAATTTAAGATAATATAAATATTTATTAAAAAATGTATATATTATCTTTCTAGTTCTATATAACGTTTGTGGTGATATACTCGTATGTCTGCGTTAACTAATTACTCGTCCGAACTCAACACAGGACTTTTAGTCCCATGGAGTTGGGACTTGTGTCTCAAAAAGTTGTGCGATCAAATATTTATAAGTAAATAGATAAATAAATAAATAAATAAATAAATAAATAAATAAATAAATAAATAAATAAATAAATAAATAAATAAATAAATAAATAAATAAATAAATAAATAAATAAATAAATAAATAAATAAATAAATAAATAAATAAATAAATAAATAAATAAATAAATAAATAAATAAATAAATAAATAAATAAATAAATAAATAAATAAATAAATAAATAAATAAATAAATAAATAAATAAATAAATAAATAAATAAATAAATAAATAAATAAATAAATAAATAAATAAATAAATAAATAAATAAATAAATAAATAAATAAATAAATAAATAAATAAATAAATAAATAAATAAATAAATAAATAAATAAATAAATAAATAAATAAATAAATAAATAAATAAATAAATAAATAAATAAATAAATAAATAAATAAATAAATAAATAAATAAATAAATAAATAAATAAATAAATAAATAAATAAATTAATTAATTAATTAATTAATTAATTAATAAATAAATTAATAAATAAATAAATAAATAAATGAATTAAGTGATTTATAAAATTTAAATATAAAACATTAAGTTTGGAAAAGGAATCGTGTAAATAGACTCACCTTTAGCGTGTAAAATAAATTTGCGATGGCGGACAGAACAATAAATTTATTTCTCCGAACTGATAATGTGAGCTAGCGGATTATGCAGCCACCATTTATTAAAGATGTACTTGGACCAGAGATGATCAACATGCAATAGAACTTACTAATCTGGTGTTTAGTCCTCTTCTTTGTCGGCAATCAGCTCACGCTATCAGGAAAATTGGTCTTCGGGAACACTGCAGGCACATAATGTCGTCTGGGGGCAAAAGACGACGATAGAAAGCGATGGATGATGATATATTTAACGTTTGCGGCGTTGGCATTGTGCGAGTTTAAAGCGTATCTATAAAAACTTACACGGCGAATAGCGGAAAATCGCCAAACAAAAAAATGTCAGGAGTAGAAACCTCACAAAACCAAAACTAGCCAGTAACTACTTCGATATGACTCTTCTGGCCAAAATACATCAAAACAAATTATCGGCTCAATTAAGACTGTTGATAGTGATTAATGACATATCTTAAACCCTATGAATGTTCAGATTTTTAAGAGGAATCAATATTGTTCTTTTTTACAGATTAAAACCTAATGTACGGTTTGACCACCCCTGGAGAAGGGCATGATTGGGTTTAGTAGGGTGTGTCAACCCTCCCGCTAATTGATATTATTTCTGTCACCCCTTACAAAGGCACAAAGCTTTCGCCCCCTCCAGCCATCCACCCCCATCCCGCACCGCAATATCCGATACTGCCTGAGATTTGGTTTTCCCGCAGGTTAACCGGGTTCATTCACGTTACAATGATTTGAATAACTAAATAATGTAGGTAAATGAACTGGCTTTATAAAAAAAAACAGCATTTTAATAGAGATAGAGAATTATTTTTATGAAGTTAAATTGATATTTGGGCATTTACGAGGCTTATGACCCGTCGTAAGCCTACGAGCACTTTTCACCGTAAAGCATTTACCGTTCTGCACTGGTTTAAATATCATAATTCTTCAATTTTTTCATTTGAATTATTTCCGTTATTATTTTTTTGTTTCTGGATAGATGAGAATACAGTTTTGTGTTTGAAATAAAATCAGAATCTTTGTTTTCGACTTGATGGCCATTCTCGTTTGAAAATCGTGAAAAAGGAAATTGAGATAAAAGTTTATATTGTGTTGTGGTTGGAACGTTCGCCTATCGCACTTGAGGTACCGGATTCAATTCCTGATGAGGCAGGTAGAAATTTTGTTTATAAACGGATTTTTCAGTGCAATATTACAATGCCCTTAGACTGGCACCTAAAGCTTAAGACTAACAACCTTAACTTCCTTTATCATGCGATCGAGATATGCCTCATTCATTTTACAAACGCAGTGTTTCACGCCAAGTGCATATGAGAGTTTGACTATGCATATAAGTTAACTATAAACATTGTATTACGTGTTAACATAAGTTGTGTCCGTTTTTTTCTAAATTTAAAAATAAGCACCAAAAGTAAAACAACATGATAAATGAATGTAAATAAATATATAACCACTTACCGTTGAAAACAACATTTTCGAAACTAACAATGTAAGCATTTTCTTAAAGAAGAGATATGTCGATGATATTTTCTGTATTCGGACTGGGACCGAACGCCAGTAAAAATTCTATACCTTTAACGAAAAAAAATAATTTAATTTAGGAATAAAAAAAAAGAAATTTCAATTTTTTAAACCTTAATAATTAAAAAAGTAAACGGTTGTTTACTTATATTTACTAACATTTTATTTTATTACAAGCTTTTAAAAATGTCAAGTAGACGAAAGTGAGCATTTTCGATACCTCCTGTTAGCGTTCAATCGAGGGAATAAAAGAGAACACATATAAGGACACATTTATTTATTTAAATCTTCAAGAACAAATAATAAGTACTTTGGCGGACTTATTGCTAAAAGCAATATCTTCAAGCCAACTAAAATACAAACAGGTCAAAAGAAGAAACTGGTCCAAATTTTGTACTAAAAAACCATAAATATGTATTAAAATATACAAGCATATGTTAAAATAAAATATTTAAAAAAAAACAAATTAGTTCAAAATAACAGCTATTTTTAAATTGGGAGATAAGGGTTGCACATATCAAGATTAATATATTTTTTATAAGTACATTATGTTATACGTATGAAATTATGAGGAATATGTGGGATCAGATAATTAGTTTGTAAGGAGAGAAAAAGAGGAACCAAGGAGAAAAAGTGATACATTAAAGAAAAATAAGTGAAAACTCAAGAAGTTCAGGATTTCGGGAATATATAATAATGTTTAGGCGTTTCTTGAAGGTGTTTTTTAATTGGGAGATAAGGGTTGCACATATTAAGATTAATATTTTTTTTAAAGTACATTATGTTATACGTATGAAATTATGAGGAATATGTGGGATCAGATAATTAGTTTGTAAGGAGAGAAAAAGAGGATACATTATGTTATACGTATGAAATTATGAGGAATATGTGGGATCAGATAATTAGTTTGTAAGGAGAGAAAAAGAGGAACCAAGGAAAAAAAGTAATACATTAAAAAAAATAAGTAAAAACTCAAGAAGTTCAGGATTTCGGGAATATATAATAATGTTTAGGCGTTTCTCGAAGGTGGCAAGAGAAGGTTAATTTTTTATATGAAAAGGTTGCTCATTCCAAAGTCTGGCGGCTTGGACGGAACATTATTGACTTATTTAATAATAATAATAATATTTGGCTGATTTATATAGCGCCATTTTTGTAAAAAATCACCTCAAGGGCGCTTTACAATTGTATATTTAAACTTACATTCTAACTAAACTTAAGTGGTATATTATATTTCTAGATAAAATTGAGGGTATGAGAGTTTAAAGAAGTGGGATTTGAGTTGGGACCTGAACTGACTGGGGCTGTTGATGATTCGTGAGTTTGAAGGCAATTGGTTCCAGGCAGAAGGGCCGACGATTCCCAAATCTAGTGTTTGGGAAGCGCCGGATTTCGACAAGTTTTCCTCTTCCTGAATCAAATGCTGACCTAAGAATAGATTTTCTTTGACATGTATTTTCCCTAATACAAAGGTCCGATAGGTATTTTGGAGCCATTTCATGAAAGGATTTGAATACTGTCCAGCACAGCTTTTATTTTATTCTCTCTGAGCTTTTTAACCAGTGCAAGTCTCGAAGATGGTGTGAGATGTGAGAATATTTTTTTACTCCCGTAATAAGCCTTGCTGCTGTATTGAAAACAGATTGAAGTTTATTAGTTTGATATTTTGGGAGATTTGCGTATATTCCATTACAGTAATCTAGACACGAAACGACATAAGCACTTACAAGAGCTTTAGTTGCATCAATAGAAATATTTCTCCGCACGGATTTGATCTGTCGGAGATGGAAGAAACCAGCACTTACCGTTTTATTGACCTTAGAATGAAGAGTAGATCACCCAGTAGTTTAACATTTGTACTAGGGGTAAGATCACAACCTGTGAATGAAATTGGAGATTGGTCTAAAAGGTGTTGTCGCTTTTTTGTCGCTGTCAATAGAAGCTCAGTTTTAGATGGATTGAGTTTGAGTCTGTTTGATGACATCCAGTTGTTGACGGTTTGGATGCATTAAGACACACGATTTTTTAAATTGTTTATGTCTTGAGGAGAGCAGTAAAAATAGATTTGTTGGTCATCCGCATAACAGTGAGAAAGTAATCCGAATGAGTGAATAATTTTGGACACATCGTTAATGAACAGTGTAAAGAGCATTGGACCAAGCACGGAACCTTGTGGGACGCCAGATTTAAGAAGGGTAAATGAAGACTTATTACCCGCAACTTGAACTGATTGCGTTCACTCTGAAAGATAAGATTGGATCCATGCCTTAGTGAGCCCAGTAATTCCAAAAGTGACTTCTTATCTTTCAATAAGAAAACTATGGTCAATTGTGTCAAATGCAGCACTCATGTCCAGGAGAGCAAGTATCGTTGATTTTCCAGGCTCATTTGCTAAATTAATATCTGATAAAATCTTTAACAGTCCCGTTTCAGTTGAGTGGAATTTTCTATAAGCTGATTGGAAGTTAGAAAGCAAGCTTTAATCATTTATATGAACTGAAATCTGTTTAGCTATGATTTTTTCTAGAATTTTGGATATTATTGGCAGGTTGGATAGTGGCCAAAAATTTGCCAGATCCTCGGAGTTCAATTGAGGTTTATTTTTTAAAGTGGAGTAACTATTGCTTCTTTAAATAATTTAGGAACCTGTCCCGCGCTGATGGATTCATTGAAAATATTAGTTAAATATGAAGAAAGAATACATTTTTTCAATAACCAGATGGGGATGGAATCTAGGGAGCACTGTTTATTTGGATTTTTCCTTTTATATTAACACTTAATTTACACGTGGTTATTTATTTAAATTTATTTCGAATTCTTATTTGTACATATTTTTTAAAGAATGCATTTAAATTTTAGAACGCAAAAGAATGTAAGATATTTCGTTTTCTAGAATTCTAGACGATCCTTATGATACGTATAAAGGATAACACGATAGATCCTTTTAGGACACAAAGGTGAGGTTAGGAGTGAATCCAGTGAAATACAAAGCAGTCGGTTTCACCTTAAAATGCAATTCACTTTGTGGGTGCACAACACAAAGCTTCAAGGCTTGTAAGCCGACAGGAACTTCGGTAATCTTCGGTTTTTGTCGGGGTAAATCGACACCAAGCTGAATCCACGAAGGAAAACCTTTTCAAAAATTTCAAAAACATTTTCAAACAAATCTATTTAAACTTATAACATAAGAAATCAAACACTGATTTGAGTCGAACTCAGCTGAACACTTTATTCTATTTTTACAGATATAAAAACAAAAATTTTGTGACACTTGTTTCGCCCTGTTGGGGCATTTTCAAACGAATGTGAAGATAAGATGGATTGAATGTTCTTGTGTAGTTATATAATTCAAGGTACTTAAGCAAAAAATAAAATATTTTTATGAACTGTAGCATGTACATTGATCATAATTGTGGGGAAAACCAAAAGTTAACAGCAAGGCTAATACCCGTATGCAGAGACAAAACTTAAGGTGAGGAAAGTACATTCTAATTTCAAATGCAGAGAATAACCCGAAGGTGAAGACAATAGAATGTACTATCCTCACCTTAAGGTTTGTCTTTGCATACGGGTATAAATACCCGTATGCAGAGACAAAACTTAAGGTGAGGAAAGTACATTCTAATTTCAAATGCAAAGAATAACCCGAAGGTGAAGACAATAGAATGTACTCTCCTCACCTTAAGGTTTATCTCTGGATATGGGTATAAGTGTCTATTAGGTAATGGGGAATTTACGTACTTATATTTGAATTTTGTAAAAATTTATAACAAAGTAAATATTATTGACCAACATGTATGAATTGTAAGATAATTAATGAAGCTTTATAGTTTATTATATAAATAAAACACGAGTGATACTTTAATCCACAAATTTGGAATATCCAGTGACCGGTTTCATCGCTTTCGCGACATCTTCGAGACTGGTCGAAGATGTCGCGAAAGCGATGAAACCGGTCACTGGATATTCCAAATTTGTGGATTAAAGTATCACTCGTGTTTTATTTATATAATAAATTACAATGAACTTCCATCAAGAATTTTCACTTACAAACTTAAATGTTGAAGCTTTATAGTCTTAAGTATTTAAATAATAATTGTGAAAAATATATCAATAATATTATAATAGGTTGTTATTCTTTATAATTTTAATAAAATATAAATCTATTTGTAAAATGATTCATCTATTAATAACGCATCATGCAAGCGTGTACAGTGTAAAATAATATAATGTAAAATAACAGTCATTTTAAACATGTTTAATAGCTACAAAATAAACACCAAATCAATCAATAAATATATTTAAGATTAAAACAAATAATAACAGCGATAAATATTTTTGAGAAGGTAACATGAAGCTCGAGATTTATGATTTCTCATTTTTAAAAAATTAAACATGAGTATTTGCGTTTTTGCGATTAACTCGAATACAATAAAACTCCTACTATCCGGATTAATGAGTGCCAGATTTTATTGCTTTTGAAATAATACAGCAAATTGGAGTCACATTAAAAACCTACTTGAAAATGTCGAGCAAAGTTTATTAATAAAACAATTAAATTACAATTCAAAAATCTCATTTATTATTAATTTCCTTATAACTATCAGGATATTTGGCATTCAGAAAGACTGGAGTTTCGATAAACAAAATTCTACTGTATTTTAATTTTGTGGTCAGTTGTTCTCTTAGGGACTTATCAGGATGATAAAATTGCAACTAAGATGGAGATAGAAGTCGAGGCATTTTTGCGTCTAATTTATTTATTTATTCTTTCACAATGTATGTACTATTTTTTTTAATAAATTTAACATTCTTCTTTCCCCTCTTAGTCTGTCTCGTGGTGTAATGGTCAGTGCGTTTGCCTACCATGCAAAAGTTTTTAAGTTCGATTCCCGACTTCACTAGTATATTTCATAGTCCCTGGACTAGGACCTGAAGCGTAAGACTAATCATCATTCATGTAACAAATATAATCAAGATACGCTGCGATTGGTGTACCAATGCTGTGTCCTATGCATCATTAGGTGCGGAAAAGGAAATGAAAGACTGTAACACGTCTGTTATTTCATTAACTGGTTTAAGTGGCCACTTAAAAAACTGTTTGTTCACCATTCTGCCTATTTAAACATCCATATTTCTTTGATATTCATTTTATTGAACCATCTGGTCCAAAAAAATTACAATAATTTAAAATATTTTCAGGCCTTGCCTAGTATGTAGTTACATACTAGGCAAGGCCTGAAAATATTTTAATATTATCTGCCTAATTTTTTTGGACCAGATGGTTCAATAAAATGAATATCAAAGAAATATGGATGTTTAAATAGGCAGAATGGTGAACAAACAGTTTTTTAAGTGGCCACTTAAACCAGCCAACGACAAGCAATAAGCCTTGTTAATGCATAAACTTCTTTATTCCCTGGTCTTAAATGTTTTCCATCTCTGTTATAATATGTTAAAAGTATTTATTATATAATTTATTGGTTGGTTAAAAAACATTTGCAAATAAACTTCCGAAAAACAAATAAAATTGTTTATGAAATAAACAAACGAAATAAACTATCACGCCGTTTCCCCGTATGGGTAGGCAGAGGATAGAACGCCATATCACGCTATCTTTGCATACAGATTTCACTTCCTCCACATTAAATGTATAATTTGTATACATCTTCTCATACAGGCACACCGATCATCCCGACTTTTGACAAGTCCGTCTTCAATTATTCGTTGGAATCGGTTGTGCCATTTCAGTCTTCCTCGTTTTTCGCATCCATCAAAATTCGTATCCTAAATCGTTTCAGCCATTTTTTCGCTGTCCATTCGCTCTATATGTCCCAACCAACGAAAATCTCTTTTCTTGATTTTGTCGATAATGCCTTTATCAGCCTAACATTATGCACGGGTTTCGACATTTGCGCACATCTCGTGCGCAGTTTTAACACAAATAAATAAATGAATGTAAATATAAAGTTAATTAAATCTTGGGTACATTATAAAATATAGTATTATGTAGATGTAAGCTCTACTTACAGAACATTATAAAATAAATCATGTATTAAGTATTAATGTAGTTGAGAATGGAGCCAATAGCAAAAAGGAGAAATAAATGGAATGAAATATATTACCTTAAGTCGTGACATGTATTCCTAGAACAATTACTTCCCTTTTACCGAACACAATTTAAACCACCCCATTAAAAGAACTTTACTATCACAAACTATGGAATTTATATTGCATTTACTGAATTTCACTCTTTTTGTTTTGTTGCAATCTTAAAAGTTGCCTTTGCTTATATAATATTCACCGATTAAATATAATTAAGGACTAT
Source organism: Micrasema longulum (assembly GCF_059751315.1). Taxonomy (NCBI): domain Eukaryota; kingdom Metazoa; phylum Arthropoda; class Insecta; order Trichoptera; family Brachycentridae; genus Micrasema; species Micrasema longulum. The sequence goes on from NW_028277265.1 coordinate 107,267, forward strand.
AAAATAAAATTATGAAGATCTTGATTCTGGGATGGTTTCTGATTTTATTTAATTAATTTATTACACATTAAATTAAACATGAATACTGCATTACATAAAATTACAATTGCGTTATAGTGAACGTTTAATGTACAAACTGTTATGTTTTAAATAATGTTTTTACGTTAAATCTATTTTTAGATCTTTTTTAAACTTATCTTTTGCGGCGCAACTGGGCCTTAGACAAATTATTTTTGAGAAAGGTTTTTATCACTCTAAGTATAGCGCTGTTGTAGGTACATATATCCTGAAAAATGAATCAATCTAGAGATTACAACGCCTCGTAGTGCACTGTTTGGCGCATTTGCCTACATTCTTGAGGTCCTTGGTTCGATTCGAATGATCAAAGTATGTAATAAACTACATTTTTTTACAGTCCTTGGACTGGAATCAAAACATAAAGCTCACCACCTTGGTTTCATGTATATTGAAGCTCGATTGATTCGATAAAAAACTTTGATTTCCTAGTAATATTTTCGGTTTTAATTTCTACAAATAAACTAGCGAATACTCTTTCTATAATGTATAATTTTTTCTATATCCTTTAACATTATTTAATTTGTGTTGTTTAATATCATTTTTAAGATTTAAAATAATCTTTATACACTTTCTTTTAAACATTAATAATACACTTAAACTGTGTTATAAAAACTAATAAAAAGGGCGCTGATGGCCATTACCTTTGCTGGGCATGTTTAAGTAAGTTTATAATGTGATTCCAATTCGCTTTATTATTTGAAAAGTAATGTAAAAGTTATTTATATTGCGTTTTGTTTGAAAATTGCCGTAATTCAATGATTTATCCAATTATTCTGATTTCTGCATATTCGGATGACGTCCGACACTCATTAATCCGGATAATTAGAGTTTTACTGCATTGCATTAGTTTGTACAGCACTATTTATGAGTCTTCGTGTACTTTTTGTTGTGTCGTTGTTTTTTATTTTATAATTTTTTTTATTATACACTTGCGGACCTGACAAACGTTGTCCTGCCCAAAAGTTGGCTTGTTTGCTATTAGCTGGTTCACCAATCGATTTTTTGATGTTCGTATTTTCGATTAACTATATACTGATACTCGTATGCAGAGACAAAACTTAAGGTGAGGAAAGCATATTCTAATTTCAAATGCAGAAAATAACCCGAAGGTGAAGACAATAGAATGTACTTTCCTCACCTTAAGGTTTGTCTCTGCATACGGGTATAAGTGATATTTGACATTGACTTCGACATTTCAATATTTTCGTTTCGTCATTGTGTGATTTGCTATTGCCTAAGGCAAAATAAAAAAAGTGCTTATTACCAGCCATGTATATAATTTTTCTGTACGTGTGATCAATTATTGATATTCAAATATGGAATTTAAGTAGGTCGTAAGTACTTTATTTTGGTTGAATTACAAAACATAGAATTGATATTTTTAATTACAGAATTGTTTTTGTCAAACTCTGCTCTCCTAACAACGGGGATACACTATATTTAGAATTGTGATTTTCAAAAATGTATTGAATATTAGTCAACATTATTTTTGTATTACCAAGAATCCAGTAAAAGGAAACAGATGAGTAGAAATCTGTAAGGAATTTGAGGAAATAATCTGATTGAGATCCGCATAAAAAGATTGCTCTTTTTTTTAAAAACTTTTTTTTATGCAAAAAATAGCATCTTCCCCATTTTTAAGTATATGCATTCTCGTCGAATGCAACCCAGGTGGGTCGATAAATATATAATATTTATGCTCCTTACTTTTTTTTACATTTTAAATTGAAAATATTAAAATCTATAAACATGCGCAAAGCTCATTATTATGCTAAAAACTGCACCTAAATCAGATAAGCTTAGTGACATGATACAGTAGGCCGTTAGTAAGGGTGATAAAACAATGGTGTATACTATACTTAAAAACACGACCAATAAATAAGACTTCAAGGTAACTCATGGCAATCCATCTTTATCCTACACTGTGTTAATGGCAAAGATATTTACGAAAAGACAACAGATCTATCTATCTATAAGATCTTTAAAACTAGACAGGAGTGAACTTAATGAAATAATAGTTATTTAGTATTGTTGTCTTATTATAAACCGCTTTTTTAATTACTAAGATTTTTCAATTTGTATAATTTTAATAATTTATTTCCAACACGAAGAATGTTTAATCCAGTATCTTTATTAAAATTATGATTATTTTCTATGATATGGTTTGCAAATTCAGAAAAAAGATTATAACTTAGGCACATTAAATGTTCTTTTACTTTAATACTGAAGTTTTTTTTAGTTTTTCCAATGTAGATTAAATCGCAATCTCTTGTATTTAGGGAATTTATCTTTGTGTTTTCCTAACAATGTTCCTATATTATTAGTTTCGTAGAATACAGTCTTGATGTTTGATGGTAGGGAAACATTAAACCTGCATTCTACAAAACGAATTGTTAAAAACTTTATGTAGCTTTGAAACCAATCTGTAGAAAGATAAAAAACAAGTGATTAAAAACAAAGTTGTTTTATATTAATTTAACTAACCTATAATTGTTACGAATTGTATAGGTATCTACTTAATAATATCCTACTGTAATAAAATTAAAATCGTTCACGTAATTTTATATCATCTGTTCACGAAATATAGAGATCGTGATAAACAATTAAAAATATAACATGGTTTTCAACTGATCTTGTTACATATTATATCTATAAACTACTTGAGCAAATGGGTTTTTAATTATATATTATTATATGCAATAAAGACTTTTCTGTATCCTATTCGGAATTAATAGTGATTTTGTGAACACGATTACACTAACATAGATTCAAGTAAAAGTCGACAATCCAAGATATTATAGGTTATAAACTTTTCAAAACTTTTTTGTTATTGTTATTTTAATTACATTTATAAATGTAACACATTACAACCGAGAAGGAGAACATTTTATTTAAAAAAAAGTATGTTTATGTATTTACAGGGCTTATGACTTGTTATTGGCTGGTTTAAGTCTAGATCTAAATTTGACGCAACAGGGAGGGAAAACATTTTTAAGGAGGTAATATGGATGTCTAGACATTTACAGAGCTTATAACCTGTCATTGGCTTGTTTACGTGGTCATTTTACACGCTATGTACCATTTTCATTTCCTCAACTCTTCCATCAGTTAACTTTTGTGAGGCAAAAGAGCTGAAACCTTTATCATGTGGGTAAGATTTATCCGGCTGAACCAATTCACCTACTAGACTACGCCCGAAAACAAATTTGAATTTTTATATTTCTTCTTACATCAGTTATTTTAATCATCCAGCCTATCAAAAATACTTGAACATACTCAAAATATTGTTGGTTGGAGTTTATATCATTTTTTGTTGAGTAAAGATTTTATTTTCAAAAATAAAAAAAATATTATTATGTTGTAATTCACAATATATTGAAAAAAATTGTAGTGTTTTATACAGCACTAACCTCTTGAAAAAATGAGTATTTAAGGGTGTTCCATTATTTTTCTCAGGGAACGATATACACGGTGTTTCAAGGCTAGACCGTGAAACTTTAAAGTAACATTTCTCATAGTAAGCTTTAAAAAAATATCTTAAAATTATTTCCAAACACTAATTTTTTCAAATGAATAAAATTCTGTGAATGAAAAAAATCAATAAATGAGAAAATCCTTTGTCTCAGACTAGCATCCCTTTTATGAACATTTATCCCTCTCCTACCCTACCGCTTTTATAGTCCGCGTCCGGTGCTTATTGTTTCATTGGTGTAATACGTTTTCAATCTCAATTTAAAAAGAAAACTCGATCTTCAAAAAAAATATTTTTACAAGTTCATCATAAAAAATATTATTTTGAAGTTTCGCGTTAAGGTCCTGAAAGACCCTGTATATGTTCCTATTGTAACAAAATAAACTCTGAATGTTGAAATTACGGCACTTAAATTCTATTGATAGATAATTTCCTAAAGTACATTTAATATTGTATTTTGTTATTACAGTTGCACATCAATTCCGTGCCTTTGGCAGACAAATAATGTATCTCGAGATAATCTTGTGTAAGTGTTCTTTAGCAGGAACTGAGAACGTGTTTTGTGTGCGTTTCTAATAAAACAATAAATTCTTTAGTGACAAGATAAACGATCAAGCTTTAGATGTTTCGAAACAATTCTCTATTGCTTTTAATCAAATTTATTGGTTAACAACACTGTATAAATGGAAATACATTTTAGAAAATAACATTCTGTATTATGTGTGTTATGCCCGTTTTCAGATAAAAAAAACTCTAGATGTAGAATGAACATTCTAATATCTGTAGAATTAACTTTTCTCACGCGAGTTATGTCATTGATTTTTTATATGGGAGTTTCATCAATTATTTACCATGTTTATTATGTACAATAATGTTTTTTTTTTTTTTTTTTAATTTGAAAAATTATTTATAAACCCTTACGGATTATTACATTCATTCTACAAAAAATAATATAAACATTTTTCATTCATAATCTGTTGTTCAAAATAATATTTTTTACATCTTTTCAAAAGTTTGTCTGAGTCTTTTGCTTAGTTTTGTCTGGTAATTTATTGTATAATTTCAGTCCCTTGTTCATAAGTCTTGATTGTCCTTGTCTTGTTATAGAAAGTTGTATGTGGTATTTGTCTGATATTTTCGTATTATGTCCATGTTGAGAACAATTTTTTACAAGTTTTAGTTCTTCGTCTACAATTACATTAGTGGCTAATTTTTTAATTTAATTTAATTTAATTTTATTTTATTTTATTTTATTTTATTATATTTTATTTTATTATATTTTATTTTATTTTTTTAATTTTATTTTATTTTATTTTATTTTATTTTATTTTATTTTATTTTATTTTATTTTATTTTATTTTATTTTATTTTATTTTGTTTTATTTTATTTTATATTATTTTATTTTATTTTATTTTATTTTATTTTATTTTATTTTATTTTATTTTATTTTATTTTATTTTATTTTATTTTATTTTATTTTATTTTATTTTATTTTATTTTATTTTATTTTATTTTATTTTATTTTATTTTATTTTATTTTATTTTATTTTATTTTATTTTATTTTATTTTATTTTATTTTATTTTATTTTATTTTATTTTATTTTATTTTATTTTATTTTATTTTATTTTATTTTATTTTATTTTATTTTATTTTATTTTATTTTATTTTATTTTATTTTATTTTATTTTATTTTATTTTATTTTATTTTATTTTATTTTATTTTATTTTATTTGGGATTTATACAACAAAATAGGTATAAAAATATTAACAATGCTAAAGCCAATTGAAAAAATCAAAATCCATTTAATTGCATTTAGTTTGTTTCTAGTTGCAGTTAGATAGGGAAGGTCATATACTAACTTTAATATTTTATTTTGTTGTCTTTGTAGTCTGTTTATGTCATTTTGAAATCCTGCTCCCCATAGTAGTTGCGAATAACATATTTTAGTTTTTACATAGGTTTCATACATTAGAATTTTTCCATTTTTGGAACAAAGTTTTTGATTTTTAAAAAAAGACTCGATAATGTCGCCACTTTGCTAATTTAATTGTTGATATAAATTGTCTATGTCAATTGTCGGTCTATTGTTAATTTTAAGTATTTAACATGTTCAATTTCAGTAAGTCGATAAGTCGATTCAGATAAGCTTCTATTTTATCTTGAAGAGTTCAGAAGGTATATTCTCTAGCGGGTCAATCAGAAACTTATCAGTTTTTGCTCTTGTGAAGAGGAAACCACTTACAACTCTTCAGAAGAAGTCGGCCTGTTGAGAGTCATCTACAGGCCTTCCGTTCCACAAGAAGAGTGTTTGGCATTTAGAGTCTTACTTTGGTTTATTTTACCAATGTCCTGCACCAACTTGACCATGTCAGATACTACCTCTCGTATGAGTTCTTTATGAAGTATCACCGATCCGATGTCGCATAGGTCCCCGCCAACTTCTGCATCGCACCTCCAGCTGCTGTCTCTGAAAGCTGAAATAGTGGAAGTGGATCAACAGGTGAGTAGACATCTTGAAGTATTTCATCGTCACATGGGCAGCTATCGATCGCGGAGATCTTGAAGCGACGCAGGTAGCTGATGAAGCCACTGCGACTCCGATTGTCAAATAGCATTATAGTAGTAGTGCACGACGCGTCGCGGCAACACGAAATTTTGGATTCAACAAGCCGCTGTGCTGTACTGCGCGACACTCCATGCAAAATTTTGTCCCACATTTGTTTGATCTTAAGACTTCTCTGTTTCCGGACGGATCAAGAATACAATTGTGTGTGTGAAATAGAACTGGAATCCTGGATGAGTGCTTTAAAATCGATGGAGATTACATGGAGATTAGTCCGTCCTGTAGTGTAGTGGTTGGCGCATTCACCTTCTATGCTTGAGGTCCCAGGTTTGATTCCTGGAAATCATCATCATCATTGCCTTTCCGCACCCAACGGTGCATAGGGCATTGCATTGGTACACCATTCGCAGCATATCTTGATCATTTTTGTAGCATGAATTATAATATTTTTTTAGAATCTTCATAATTGTCATCCCGTTAAATGCATGTGGTGAGCCGTGGCACAAGTTTCGTTATGCCCTCCTTAAAGAACTCTCCCGCCAGCTCCTTTCCTCACTTCTGAACCTCTTTCTGTGCCTTTCATGTTAATATTTTTTTGCTTCTGAGGTGACTTAATCTCAAGTGGAAGTTATTGGTCACGATTTTTCGGATTTGCCAATCGACTCAATATAATGTAACTTCTTCAATCACCGTAACAAATGATATTTTTGTGGAATGCGTTTAAATTTTATTGTGTATTGAATAGTGAAAAACAAAATATATATTTCATTATCTTTATCTAATTTTGGCACTTGTCTTTTTTAAACAAAATGCACAATTGTTTTGTATTAATATTTAAACAAATTATTAAGATATAAATCAGATTAAATAGGTATAATGATGCAAAATGGATTTTTTTTTTCAAAATTAATATTTTTGAAATAAATACGTTAAAATCTAGTTCAAGCGTTTTACCATGGTTTTTTTTAGTGACGTATGAAAACAGTATAAATTTAATTTTAAACACTGTACAGTCCTCTTTAGAACATGTTATTCCTAGTAAGACGGACTTTTGAATCAATTTCGTATTTGTTTTTTTCATGTATATAAGATTTATAAACTTTATATGTATCTTGTATTTTATTACTTTCTAACTGTGTTATACAATTCGTACAAAATGTCTACGGACGTGAATAAATAAATAGATAAAAAAATAAAAAATAAATAATAGATAATAGATTAAAAAAAAACAAATAAATAAGTGAATAAATAAATGCTCCATCTGTTTATGAATAAAAAAGGTTTAAAACGCTCAACGATTCAAATTTATGTTTTTTATGTGTACAACAACATAAAATAACATTAAAGTCTTTTATCTCTTATTATTCATAGACAGTGGATAGGTAACTTATTTACAAAATATAGTAGTTAAGGGGTATACATCATTTTATTTAATTGAGCCTTTTATCTGCTCTTTAACTTCACTAAAATCAACAAATGGAAGAATTGAAGAAATATGGATGTTCAAACATAGGCAAAATGGTGAATGTTACACAGTGTGTAAAGTGGACACTTAAACCAGCCAATGACAGGTCATAAGCCTTGTAAATGCCTAGACTTCCATATTCCCTTATTTAAGGTATTCTCCATCCCTGTTGTATTTTGTTAGTCTTAATGACTCCCGAGGGGGTGAAATCCAGTCTTTTGTCTGCGAACATTTGGACAAACTCAAATATTGTATATGGTTTTTATTATTCTTTAATTATAACTTATGAATTTACTTTTCTTATTTTCTATCGAGACTCAACGTGTTAGTCAACAAGTAAATGTTACAAATAAATGTATAAAGAGGCCCTTGTTTTGTACAAGCTCTGTAAAAGGGAAATTACGATTGAAATCAGTAACGAATATGAATGTGTAATATATGTACAACGTACGGGCAATGTAAATATACCTATGTTCAGGGCTTATATTTTTTAATAAATTAATGCACGTGACTACAAATACCTGAAATACTTTTTTAACGGTTTTTAGATTTTTTTCTAAATACGCACAGGACAGCACTTAGCGTTTGGGCATGCGTTAATTGTCATAAATTTAGAAAGTCCCGGGTGCCTCTATGTGTACTAATAGGTCATATTTAAAACCATGGTTGTATTTAAGAACATCAAACCTGTTCCTATGGTTACGTAAAAGAATAATGAAGAAAAATCGGTTCACTTTTGACGTGCGGAAAACGGGACAACAAAACGTCGATTTTGTCTATTCTAACAAAAGGTCTGACGTGCATTTCCTTTTTTTCGCAAAGTATCGGGAGGCATCTGCAAAACAATGACTGGAAAACAAAATTTAAATACATATTTATCAAAACTCCCTGTCATCACAATTTATGTAAATCGAAACACAAAAATAATAATGTATACGTACATTTCTTATTTGAACTAAATACAATAGTTGATATCAAACTTTCGATTGTGTTTATTTGATCTATATACTAATATGTACTCAAATCTAGCAATAGCGAAGAATTGCCGGGTTTAGCTCGTTATGTAACACTTCTTTCGATTGTTGCGCGGTATTATTGACAACCCTGAAATTATGCGGAGCATTAGCTTTTATGTTCCTGATAATTACCTTAGACAGCGTCAACATAGACTGTTTCACATTCCAATATACAGGACCAACCTGCCAATGGTTATGCCTGTTGGAAGGACTATCTCTATGTTGAACAATATCACTTTGGACATTGACATTTTTCACGTCTCTGAGGGAGTTTTTCGTTACAAGATTCTCTTACTTTTTTAACATATTATTCTTTGGATATTATGTATACTAATGTGTTTTTTTTACTTATACCTAATTTTACCTATTTGTAATGTACATATATATGAATAAACAAATGATAAATGATAAAAAAATGAAATGTATAAATAAAGGAAGGATACATGAATATTTTTGTAACCATCATATGTATTTAAAATTAACATTGTGGTGAGGTTACAACTATGATTAAGCTCAATAATAATAATTTTAAAAAATTCGTATCAAATAACATTTCATTTGCATTAGCGTGTAATTATATAACTGAAAATACCGCAAGTGTGAATGTTAATTTAGAGGGATAAATGCAAATCAAACGCTGTATTAACTCGATAACGTGTACAAACAAATCACGGGTTTAAAACGATAAGCGAATATTTAACTATGAAGGAAAATTGTTCAACCCAATGAAATAATAATTATCACGAAGCAATGATCAACGTTTACCTTTGTCAAAATAAATTAACTCAATTGACTCTATCAATAATTCCGTTTGAATTACTGTTCATCATACCGTAGAGTGAATATTTTCATTCAGTAATCGAAACCTTCTGTTATTTGCGCACTGCATTAAGTAGTTTCAGCATTTTTCACTTGATACGCGTTTTACTGATCCACCTGTTGCTATGAACTAGTGGGAAAATAATTGATTGTTATAGTTGTAATCGATTAAGCTGAATAAAACAGTTATTCGCAATCGAATAATTTGGCTAATGTGATTAGTTTAGTAAGGAAAACGCGATCCCAAACTAAATGCAGAAAAGTTATAATTCCTATTATAATATATTATAATAATAGGAATAGTTATAGTTACGGAATTAAGTCTTAAAACAAAAAAATAAATAAAAATCTTTCTTTAAATAATGCACGCATTTTTTCGTAGGTTGTAGATACCAATAAATATGTTTTGAATATGTACATTATATGATATAAGTAATATTAAGTACTTATTTTTAACTATTTTCTAGAGTTTCCATGAAATATTATACATAATCAAATAACGACATTCTTATGAATTGCAATTGATATCCCATTTTATACATATATACACATTTACTCTTACACGCTTAAACATTTAACATTATAAGGCAAACTTATATTTTTAGTAGAAGTAATAATTAGTTCGTTATTTATTTTATAATTGTGAGCTGTATTTGTAATAGTTTTTTTCATAATAACCTAAATGATTTCCCATAACAATGTTTTTTTTTTTTTTAAATTATTTTTGTGATTGTTTTATCACAACAATTTTTTTTAGTGTGAGAATCTTTTTATTTTGTACTATTACAGTAAATATAGCAGTAAAATAAAACAAATTCATTAAAATAATCAGGTTATGGTCCCGTGGTTAGTGTCTCGGACTCACGGATCAAAGGTCCGTGGTTCGAATCCTACTCTACTCCAACATGATTTCCATTTTTTTATAGTAAGTGGTTGCAAATTATGTGGGTATGCATTATTAACAATATGTATGGTCACAACTCAACACTTTTAAACCCACAGCTACTGCTTACTTCCCACCTCAGTATCCTATGATCATCCGCCTCAAGAAGACCTCGCGTAGTGAATCGCGCGTTTATTTTGTTGAACGTGTGCCGCATTATAGACTTTATTCCCACCAACCACCAGTGTTCAGCTCTTGATCGGAGGCTTGTCCTAGTGTTGGTGCCACTTGCAATTGACGAGTCGGAACACCGCAATTCTATCAAGAACAAACCAGGTTAGAGGCGTCCATTTCTATTCCATTTCATTCATTGGGGTTGTGACCGATTGACACCGCATACCGCATATCGAGAATATTCACTTATTTCATTCAAATTAAAATACAGTTCACTCCGCTAAATAATATCGAAGAAGCCCTAGAGCTTCGTTCCCGCAATTTCTTGCCCCGCGTGGGAATTTGTTTTTCCACCAGTGAGTTATTTACAAGTCGTTTAGAATGGGCCTCAAAATGAAAAAAATTGGATATATCATAAGAGCGCAAATATTTATTTAAAAAAAAAATATTTTTAAAAAGTCTTAAAAATCGGTATAACGCGCAATAAAGTGTGCCTATAATGTCATGAGAATACAATCGTAAAAATCGTTTGTACATCAATCGATTACAATATAATAATTATCCAGTTCCAAAAATCACAGGCTGTTCGTTCAATCGGTTATTTGATCGTTTCCATCAATCGGTGGGCCTGTTTTACTTCACTAAACTATTTCATCTCTCTTTCGCTCATTTGATAGTAAATTACTATTTGCATTGAATAAACCAAACAAATTGTGAATATTGCACTGGCTTTAATAAACCGCATGGCTGCTGAAAATACGAACAGATGTTCAATTCGAATGTCCGTATTTTGTAGGAAATATTTTGGAACTAAAACAAAAATGCGTTTGCTTTGGAAACTTTATGGACACCGGATGCAGCTACGCATACATGAATCCTTCTGAGCATAGAGTCTAGGGTAGCATGTTTTTCAAATATTTTATTTGTTAATAATCATATGATTTCATTACCACATAATGTTAACAAAATATCAAAATTATTGAAATATTTTCTGCCAATCTCTTTCGATAATAATAATTCACAATTAGTTTGGCATTCCCCCGTGCAAACAGCAAACAAGACAATTCATCGCTCTACAGTTTAATAAGGTTTGATATTTCGGTCAGTTTGTACTTGTGTTTTTTGCTATTCGGTCGCTTTTTTCCAGCTATAACGACGAAAATCCAGATTTCACTCTTTAAATTTTGCATTAATTCCCCCTCCAAACTCTCTGCTCAAATACCCACTAACGAGTAGCGCGTCATTAAATCAGTGCTGTACAACGGACCACAGAACCGCGTAATGTCATAAGTAATAGCATCCTCCCGCAACAGTATTTTATGAAAAAAATTATGAATTTCGTAAAAAACTCATCTTTGTACATTTAATTCTTCTATATGTGTAATGTCATTGAACTTTTCCTAAGCGGCTAAACCGATTAACATGCAGTTTTCAGCAAAATGTAGATCTTTGCACTGCGCGTGTTCGCAGATATTAAAATTTTTAATCGAATTTATAAAAAAAAAGCATAAATCTTTTTTTCATCGACCTACCAGGGTTGTATTTGACGAGAATGCATTTACAAAAAAAATGGAAAGATGTTTTTTTTTGCGTTTAAAAAATTTTGTTTTTGAATGTTTACAAACAACATTCGCTTTTTATGGATCCAGTTCAGATTCTTTCCTTACATTCCTAATAATTTCTACCGATTTATTTCTTTCAACTGGATTCTTGATAGTATTAAAATAATATTAACTTAAATTCAATACATTTTTTAATCGCATTCATGAATAAGTGCACCCCTGTTGGTGAAAAGAGCCAAGTTTGACATTTGCAAAAAGAATTCCATATTTAAAACTGAATTATTTTATGTTTTGGAATTCGACCATAAACAATTACCTAGGTACCTACTAATCAATGAAAAGTCTTTTTGAAAGCTGATAGCAGGCAAGCTAACGTTTGAGCGGGACAACGTCTGTCAGGCCCGCTAGTTTATTTATACTATTCCACAAAGTGTTTTCAAACGGTGTTTTAATATTTCATAGTTCCTGGATTGGCCATCATGTCCATCATGTAGCGAAAATGATCAAGATACGCTGCGCTTGGTGCACCAATGCACTATTAAGTACGAAAAGGGATTTAAGAAGATGAAGAAGAATTTCCCAAAGTTAATGCCGATTCAATAAATAATAGAATTAAGGGCACATTAAACTGCACGTTAAAATGATTGTTACAAGACGTTGCTAGTATGCGAGCCATGTGACGTGGGAGTAGGCGGAGCCATGTTGAACGTAGAAAAGTGTTGAAGGGAAATCACTCAGATTCAGCGCTTCTTAACTATATTATGTATTTTTTTATACAATAGATGAATAATTTTTATTTTTAAAAATTAACCACTAGGTTTTTCTAATTTTTTTTATTAATCAATATATTTCCTAAGTGGAACATGTTTTTTAAGTTCAAAATTTCACGTCCCAGGAAACCATGACCTTAAAAGTAGTAGGCGAACGCTTCAAGCACTACAAAACGAGGCGGACTAATCTCTTGTCGATTTCTTACTCAGGTTTTTTACATGATAGCAGCAATAAAGTAAAAAGCACTCGTCCAGGGTCCCGGTTCTATTTCGCATGCAGAACTGTATTATTTATCAGTCTGAACACAGACAAAGCATTAAGGGTAAAAAAATGTTTTTAAAATTCAGGTTAAAGTTATGCTATGGTTTAGAAAATAAACTGCTCTAAAATGCCCCGTTTTATGAACTAACCGCGCCTGCAAATTATACAAAGAGTAAATTTTAAAGCATTTATTAGCATTGTTTTACAATAAAAATAACAAATTGTAATTTCTTACCTTAACTAATCACAATAACAAAATTTGGTTGTTCTTCTAAATTTTTTTTTGCTAAAAGACTATCAAACTAAGCCATTTTTTACTATTTTTATGAATAGTATTATCAGCGCCATCTACGATTTTTTAATGTTTTGTGATTTCTAAATTACTCCGCCTATTACGTCCTAAGTCCTTTATGGCGAGTTGTCCTGACTGGTGAGTTGACTTTCCGGTAACTGGAAATATACCAACATCAACACTCTGTCATTGGTTGATTTTGGAGAACTAGTGACGTCTTTCGCAGCAGCTCATTTTTTTTTTTTTTCACACATTTTCGAGAAACGTTGGCGTACAATTAAATGCTTTAAAATTAAATTTACGTAAAAAATAAAAAAAAATTACGGCGCGTAAGAAACCATTTTTGTATCCGATTTCCCGTTGTACTAAACTTCATCATTCCTAATGAATTGGTATTAATTTAGACTAATAATAATTATTTTTTGTAATGGCTTTACTAAAATTGAACATGTTGAAATAAGGCGCACCCAGCAATAGAATTATGAAAATACCAGGAGCACAGAACATGGTAACATGTTCATAGAAATGGTACTAAAGTATGTTCCTACTTGCAGTACAGCAGTTTGTAATCCCAGAGAGTGTTAAGGCGTATCGTGGTCAATCGCTAACCGAATCAAATTTTATTAATAAACTAGCGGACCCGTCAGTCGTTGTCCTGCCCGAACGTTAAAAAGACTTTTCATTGATAATTAGGTTCCTAGGTATTTGTTTGTGATTAAATTCCAAACCTAAAAATTGTTAATGTTAAAATATTGAATTTAAGTTGGTACCTAGGTACTTTTGTTTATGGTTGAATTCCAAAACATGAAATAAATATTTTTTCAAATATGGCATTCTTTTTTGCAAACGTCAAACTCCGGTCTTCTCACCAACAGTGGGGTGTACTTACGTAGGACTGCAATTTTAAAATATGTATTGAATTTAATATTATTTTAGTATTACCAAAAATCCTGTGAAAAGAAATAAATGGGTAGAAAATATAAAGAATTTAAGTAAAGAATCTGATTGAGATCCACAAAAAACAAAAGCTGTTTATAAACATTCAAAAACAATTTTTTTTATAGACAAAAAACGATATCTTTCCATTATTTCTCCTCGAATGCAACTCCGGTAGATTGATGAATAAAACATTAATGCTCCTTACTTCTTTTTTGCATATAAGATTGAAGATTTTAATATCTACCTAAATCGGTTAAGCCGTTTAGGAGGAGTTCACTGACATCACACGTACAGAGAAAATATATATATATTTATTATTTATTTATTTATTTATTTATTAACATACACGGCATAATTGCCTTTTACAAATTTATAATATAAACATATAAGGTTTGATATTTTTTAAACTACATATTTGCACTCAAAACTAAGGAACAATAATCAAGCCTAAAAATTATATAACATAATATTTTAAAAAAAAAAAGTTTAAATAAAACAAAAGTTTGAAATAAAAAGTATACGAGAACTTTAAAAATTAATATAAAAAGTAAATCAAATTTTAAACATAATAAGGTTTATAATAAAAATATATAAAAAAAAAAAAAAAACAGAAAATCATAACTAAAAACAGTAACTACATTAAATATGATTACTGCTCATCTTTGAAAAAGTTTATAAGGTTAGTTATATTATTATAGTATTAGTATAAGTTCTATAAGAACAATACCCCACATTAAATATATCCGATATGTGGGAACAACTATTGCCGAGTTCATGAAGTCGGCTCAATACGGCATTACAATCATACACTGTGCGTGAGTTACTACTGCAAAACGGTGGCACCCGCCTAGTTATCCTTCCAGGCACCCTGAAGTTGACGAGTGACAAAAGTTCTGGGCAATCCCATATAGAATGCACAATTTTATACAAATTTAACAGGTCTATAATTTTTCTTCTATCGTTAAGTTTAAGCAAATTTAATGTTTTTAATAAAAAATCGTAATTTAAAAATTCATGACTAATTCCAAGTTTAAAATTTATGTATCTTAAGAATTTTTTTTGGACCCTTTCCAGAGAATAATACTAGATAATACTTTACATTTCCGATCATTGGTATTGACTAAATGGCTTAACTGAAAAATATTTTATGAAGTTTCTCCGTTGACGTATTATAAATATATTAAACTTGTTATTTCTTTACTAAAAACTTTAAACAAATAATGTGTTGTCCTCATTGACATATTATATATGTGGAGTTTAAGGTTCATAATCGATGACACACACACGTGCTAAATCGTTTTACCTGAAATAAATAGCGACCCCCGATGAAGCAAGTTATCATTTTATATTGGATTCAATACATTATATTCTGCAACTCATCAAATAACGTCCTGCAGTAAATCAATATCTTGCCTACTACGGAGGAATGAAAAACAATGTAACGAGGCCTATAAAGAGACCACAGTCAGCCCGAACAGTCTGCCCAACAAGTCAGCTCAACGTAGTCACTCAGTTCCAGCATGAAGTTCAAGTGTAGCTAGTTCACCTCGTCATCGCCGTAACACTCGGGCTACATAATGAGGAACTTTAGCCCGACGGGAGATTGAATTCAAAAAAGTTTTCTTGCGCGCGGTAAAAATTAAAGCATTTAATTGTATTGTTGTTGGATTGGTGACAGTAGTATGGGTATGGATAGAGGATTGATCATTTTGTGGTCTGATTCTCCATTTTAGTTTTTAAACGAGAAAGAAGAGAACTTTCTCGGAACCATTAACATACCTATGTTTACGAAGTGTGTTCAGAAAATAACGGGAATTTTTAAATTTCGCGGGTTTGGAGAGTCCGATTGCAATTTTATACAATCGGAGTCTGCTATGAGTAAAACAAGAGTTTACGAGTGGTATAAGCGTTTCCAAAATGGTCGTGCAGATGTTGAAGATGGCGAACGGCCCGGATGCCCCAACACATCAACAACCGATGAAAACGTGGAAAAAGTTAATGAAATGGTTATGAATGATCGCCGAATCACAATTAGAGAAGTCGCTGATGATGTTGGCATATCGATTGGCTTAAGCCATGAATTTTTTTAAATGGGTATGAAATGCGTGGCAGCAAAATTTTTTCCAAATTTTTTAAATGTTAAACAAAAACAGTGGCGTATGAAAGTTGCTTAGGTGTCACAAAATAAAGTCAACGGCGATGCAGAATTACTGAAACGTGTTGTAACAGGTGACGAAACATGGGTTTACGGATATGACGTTAAAATAAGGTTCGATTGTCCCAAGGGAGGCATTCTGGATTGCCAAGACGAAAATCACCGAGTACGCCGAACACGTCTTACCTTAGCGGCTGCCACAGACAAAGTAAACAATACAGCTGAAAAATTTAGCATTAATTTTACCAACATAACGAAAAAAATTGACAATGAATGACAGGCTCTCCAAACCCGCGAAATTTAAAAATTCCCATTATTTTATGAATACATCTCGTATGTTGCAGACCCGACGGTTGGGCCTGGTTGCGTGCTGCGTACAGTTTGTTTATAAAATGATTCTATATGACATTGGCAAAAGCATGAAATTTGGTATGAAATGCTATTTTATTTTTAAAAACATTGCTGTGTATAATTAATTTTGTATTCTAATCAAAAATTTTATTCGTTTGTTAAAAATAATTTCTTGTTATTTCTCCTAAAATGAAATTGAAAACAACTTTAACGTTGTTTGACCGCAAAATCTAAAATCCCTTTCGACGAACGGGCGTTATTCACAGAGCCGTAAGTGGTTGTTTTGTTTATCACCGCGGAGAGTAACGATGCCCTGTTCAGTGGCACATTCCGGCGGCCGCTGCGGCCATTCTAGCACCAACTCGGTACTAAAACATCACCGCAGCCGATGGGAATGGGCATTAATGAGGTGTTGGAGGTGTAATCTGCACGTTTTAAATAATGGCCGTGAATTGCGTTGGCGAGGATCGGCGGAATTCGCTGAATATTTTTCGGCGAACTTTCTGACGGACAATTTTATTGGCGACAATAATTTATTTGTTTTTGCCGTCAAACATTTTATAAAATGTCACATAATAATTGTATACAACCAGTTAGCGATTTTTCGAGACGTAACAGTCTCTTCGACGGGTTTTTTTAAATATTTTTGTGCTATTATTACGGTGAAGATGGATAGTGGGATTAGCATGCTAATTAATTTTTTTATTTTTTTATTTTTTTTATTGGGGATATCATCAGAAATACATGAGAAAAAATATAACAAGTAAAATATATAGTGAACTAAACCAATGACAGATATCTACAGAAACACATGAAATATAAGTCTAGGTATTTAGAGGACTTATGACCCGTCATTGGCTGGTTTAAGTGGCCACTTTGCATACTGTGTAACATTCATACGACAGGTCATAAGCCGTGTAAATGCCTAGACTTAGATATTCCCTTCTCTAAAATGTCCTCCATCCCTGTTGTAATTTGTTAATCTTAATGACTCCCGAGGGGGTTAAATTCAGTATTTTTTCTACAAACATTTGGGCAAACTCAAAATATTGTGCATGAAATATACATATATCAGTTTCCTTGCGTGTGTAAAATATGTTTTAGAAATTACTTGTAAAGGTTAGTGTGTTAGGGTGAGTGTAAGTATGTGAGAGGGTGGAAAAACGTGTATTTTATTTCACAAGTGTCAAAAAGCTATAAAATATGAAAAATTAGATAAAATATAATATTTTATTTATATGAAATAAAGAAAAAACTGAGTAGTAGAAGAACATGTTTTTTGAAATGCAAATTTAAATGTAAATTTATCAAAATCGAAGGGATTAATAAGGGGAAAGTTCAAATTATACTCACGAGATAAACGTTTAAGTGGAGAGTTATGGGCAGAGTTCGTACAAACTGCTGGTACGAACTTGTATCCTGACGAAGAGACGGGTACGTCTCGAAGCCGGTAGACATTGAATATAATTTATTTGCATAAAAATAACGTGTTTTATTACAATATTTGAATTTTTCCAAATGTTTAAGAACAGAAAGACTGGATTTCACTCCCTCGGGAGTCATTATAATTAACAAATTACAACAGGGATGGAGAATACCTTAAATAGGGGAATATGGAAGTCTAGGAACTTACAAGGCTTATGACCTGTCATTGGCTGGTTTAAGTGACCACTTTACACACTGTATAACATTCACCATTTTGCCTATGTTTGAACATCCAAATGTCCGCAATTTATGTATTTGTGGATTTTAGTGATGTTTAAGAGCTGAAACCTTTATTTTTGCGATCAGATTCATCTGACTAAATTATTTCACATACTAGGCAGTGCCTGAAATCAATTTTCCAAAATTTTAAGCTTCTTCTTTAACCAGTTGATTTTATTACAATATGTGACTTTGTCCAAATGTTTGTAGACAAAAGACTGGATTTCATCCCCTCGGGAGTCATTACGATAAACAAATTACAACAGGGATGGAGAATACCTTAAAGAAGTGATATATCACAATAAGGGTTTCAGGTCTTTAACTTCACTTAAATCAAGAAATGGAAGAATTTAGAAATATGGATGTTCAAACATTGTCAAAATGGTGAATGTTACACAAAATCAGGATTTGAAATATTTTGGTTGAAAATTAAATTCTGAAACTGAATAACATTATTTAACATTCAATCAATTCCTTACTCCTGTAATCAAACTGGATCCCATGATGTTTACTATTTATATATAATTGCTTTTGGTTTTGTGTAAATTGTTGTAATTGAAAATCATGGTTTTTTTAACTTATTATGTATGAATAAAAAAAGGAAGATAAGTGTTTTTTTCTTATTTTTTTATTTGTTAATACACTATCAAATTAAGGAGAAATATTGTTTTATATATTTTTGTGTAGCGTATTATCATCACTACGGTTATTTTATGTTTTCTTTTTTTTTTCATTAATTCTCTTCGGTGAGTTGTCCCGATTGGTGGGATAGCTTTCCGGAAACCGAAAATCTATCCCTACACTATTATCGGTTTATTTAGAAAAGCTTGCAACGTCATTTGAAAAAGTCCTAATTATTAAATCACTCTTAATATTTTTTAAATACATCTTAATGAAACTTCACGGTAAAAAAGTTAAATGCTATAATTTTTACCGCGTATAAGATATCATTTTTATATCTAATTTTCCGTATTACTGAACTTCATCATTGTCTTTTTCGCTATAACATTTGTTTAAATGGACTCTGTCAGTAAATGCATTAGAATAAAATAAAACTAAATTCCAAAAAATCAAACTCGCGGTTAAGTGTTCACCATGCGGTCATGGCTTCGATTCCCGACAAAGATGACATTCAATATCCAATTAAAAATGTGTTTTTACACTTTCGATTATAATCGCGATAAAGAAATATATTTTAACTCACGGATCAAGGTCCAAGTTTCGAAGCTTGCTCTACTACAACTTATTTCCCATTTTCTAATAGTGAGATATTTGCAAATCGATAAAATTAAAAAACCCCCCTCATAATTGAAATATTTGAAAAATATTTGACTTGAAACATTAATTACGTTTTTCTCTCTGTTGACGAATTAGACTATCTAAGTTTTTTTATGGGTTTCAAGTAAGATGTAAATAACTCAAGTCCATGAATGTTCCTGATTATATTCCTACGCTAATATCCGTATGCAGAGACAAACCTTAAGGCGAGGAAAGTACATTCAATTGTCTTCACCTTCGGGTTATTCTCTGCATTTGAAATTAGAATGTACTCTCCTCACCTTAAGTTTTGTTTCTGCATACGGGTATAAATCTCTTAAACTTTTATAAAAACAAAGGCATTACGCCCTTTTTCCTAAATTCTTATACACCTTTATCATTTAAAAACAGAATGCAATGAATTTAGACTTTAGTTTTTAATTCGAATTGGTTTATACTGTTATACGGCTTTTATAAAGAATTTTAGCTGGTGGTACGAGTATATTGGCACATTCCCCTGGGGCGCCGCGATGCTCTCCGGTAACAGCAGACGCTTGTCAGACCAAGCGTCGGCGTCCAGTGAACCCTTTGCAGTAAATAGGCTGAAGACAAAAGCGAAAGTATCATTTTTATTTAGTTTACATGTATCCATTTCAAATAGACTTAAGTAAATCGAAAGTAATTGCTTAACATATTGATACACATAATATTTAGACATCACTTTTACAGATTAAACAAAAACAAATTAACTTTATTTTTTGAATTTAATATTATCATATTATATGAAATTTGAACGGCTGGAAGAAAAATCAAGAGTTGGAAAATTTCAAAGAATGTGGATGATCAAACAGAGGCAGAATGGTGAATGTTTCATAACACGTAATGTGGCTGTAGTGAACTGTTTTCGTGTAAAGAATGGTTATATGGAATTTTGACTTAAACGAAAGTTTTGTTGTGTGGGTTGAGCACGATAAATGAAAGATTTCGCTTACACATCTGGTAAAGAGTTTAATTTGAACCAAATTGACATTAAAAATGAAAAAATATCATTTTAAAAAACCGACAATACTGGTTGAATCCAACCGTGATATATGAATATAATTAATATTAATGTTTTTTTTTTTTTTTTTAATAAAAAATAAATATTCGCGTTCTTATGATTTACCCAAATATTTTATTTTGAGGGCCAATCTCAACGAGTTGTAAATAACTCATTATTAGAAAATGGAATCAAGTTGGGGTAGAGTGGGCTTTGAACGACGGACTTTTGGTCCGTGAGTCCGAAACACTAGTCACGGGACCACAACCCTACTGAAACGAATGTTAAAAGTCGTTTACTTTGTCGCGTTGGGACAACCGAAACCAGCGCTGGACAAAGCGAGTCTGAATTTAGATTTGCAGCTGATGGTGAAGTGTTGCGTTGCTATTGCGTTGACTCATTTTCCCCAATGATCTAAGATATTAACCCTTAGACTGCTAAACAACGATATATCGTTGTTGTTAATCCCTATCATAAAGTTCTAACTAGACTGATGCTGACGTCATAATCCCCAAAAGGGTAAATGAATTCGGGAACTGCTTGTTGCACTTAACCGTCAGTGGTATAAAACATTTTCAAAACATGAAAATTACTTATTCGACGGGTTATTATTCAGTTTCGTACCTATTTCAGCCCTACGGAAAATTTAATACAAAAAATGTTTTCTTACGCGCGGTAAAAATTCGAACATTAAATTTTACAGCAAAGTTTCTTGAAAATTAATAAAAAATTATATAAAATATTTTAATAAAAACGAACTACTTTGAACGACGTCACTTGTTCATATGAATCATCCAAGATATATTTTACTCAAATTTTGTTAAGCATGCATTGATGGAAGTGGTAGGTTTGATAATAAGGGCACTTTGCCCCGCAATCAACAAAAAAACCATCATAATACTGTCGTTTCAATAATAACTATTAAAACAATGCGCCTTGAGATTGTTGTGCGAAATCATTTTTGTTTGTTTTTATTTTCGATTAAGAAAGGGTTTACAACCGCTGTACGAGAATATGTTGCGGGCGGCACGAGTTGTCTATCTTGCTCACTCCACTGGGCTTGAATCAGATATTTATGAAATGGAAGATTTTTCTTGGAATTGCTATTAATTTTTAAAACAGTAGTGTGTTTGGAAAACAACGTATTCGATAAAATATTTTTAAAATGTATTAATAATAAGATTTCTGATTAGATTCTTGAAAAACTGCGTAGCAGCGTAAGGGTTAAGCACCCTAATACGCAAAGAGATACACTGAACGCGCACCGTGCCCGCACAAGCCCAAATTTAGACCTCCACACGCAGCGCTGTGATGTCACCTTGCAACTCCCTTTTGACATGCAACAAACTATTTTCAATAGTCTATTTAGCCGCCTAATCTATTAAGTCATGGTTTTAGATATTCTTTAATCCTTGTAGTTTTTAATACCGAGAACGAACCATCAGATGTTCATTAGCATTCACATAAAAATAAATAGGTATATGAATAACTGAATAAACACTGTATATTTATTTTTTAATATAAAAAAACAGCGTTTGGCAGAAGATCGCACTTACCTCTTGGTCTTAAGATTTTTAATACTCTTCCAAAAAGTCTACGGTACTTATCAAAATGTTCCAATATAAGCGTAAAAATAAATTTATACGATAGAAAGTATCGTCACCCAGGTATTATAAGTTATCGAAATAATTTGTCTTTTGGCAACAGCACAATGGACAGTGCCAAAAATTATTTGTTCAATAATTGTATATTTCGCACCACGGGAATGACAGTGACACAATTAAAAAAACTCGCTATCTCAAGAGCGAGGTTGTAAACACATTTGATTATCAGTACACTAACATTCTTTCGCTAAAACAAAAGCACATCTTAAAGTTTATTTATCTGAAGCCCCACTTACGTTAATCCGTCTTAAAAGTCTTGTGGCTTCTTTTCAGATCCGCACATTACAAAAACAATTCTTTTTTAGCTGTTATGAACGATAAGTATTTTTTTTCTTCAAAAATTGTTTGTTCGCAAAAGATCTGTGTTTTTTTTAAGAATTTACATCTACTACTTTCAATACAGTCATTGTGTTTGTCACCCTCAATCTAATTTTTCAAATTCTGACGGCGATAGGGTATGTTAGTTCATTAGTTTGTTAGTGAACCGGAAGAAACAAGACTGATCGGGAAAACCAGACCACCCCTTCGCCGGCCACAATCCAAACTTATCAACCCCAAAAGAAAGTCATCATTCATAAATAAAAGTTAATTTATTTATGATTTCAGAGATAATTCTTCCCCTATTCTTTCTTCTCAAGGCCTTTCTTTTATCGTTTTACTTATGAGTGTTCATTATTTTATAATTTATTATATATATATACATATGTACGCGAAAGTTTGTGCATTAGTGTATGTGCGTATATGTTCATGTGTGTATGTATGTTTATATATATACGCATGTTCATGTGTGCAAATGTATGTATATGCATGTATGTATATGCATGTATGTATGTGTGTGTATGTATGTATGTATATGGATGTGTGTGTATGTATATGTATGTATGTTGTATGTGTACATTTATATGCGTTTATATTTCTTTTTTTATCGTTTTATATTTACTTACTATTTCATCTTTTTCTCTTTCTTTCGTATTTTCCCATCCCACTTCCTTTCACCCCTAGCGAACTGTACGTTTTGTTTCTTTGTATTTTTGTTTCTATATGAAACCCATAATTGGTCTTGTTATATGTTGTTATTCTTTATGCATTGTTTATTACTATGCACTGTGTGGTTTAAAAAATGAATAAATAAATCAATTTTTAAAAAAAAGGCTAAATTAATATTTTAAAGAATTCCGCCGTTAGTTAGGAAGTTCTGTGCTATGGGAAATTGAATATAAAATTATTTTCTTACTCGCGGTTAACATTAGAGCATTTAACTGTGCGGCAAAGTTTCTTGGAAATGTATGAACATATTAATAAAAATGAACTCCTTTGAAGCGTCATAGATTCTGATCAAGAAGCAATAACCAATCAATTATGTTTTGCGATAGATTTACGGTTTCTGCGAAGCCATGTTAAGCGTGTCTTTATACGTACTAATAAATATATTTATACAGCTGGACTCACCGACGACAACTCATGACGTCACAGGTGAAGTAATTACAAAACTTAAAATAATCATAGCGATGATAACACGATAAAAAAAAGAAATTAAGAGAAAAAGAGGACAAAAGCAAGATAAAAAAAAAAAAATGGTCCCTAGTGTATTCTCGTTCATTATTTTACTACGAATAAGTCTCTTCACCGTAAACTGCGCAACTATCACGAGCAGCTTTGGCAGCTTTATTCGCTCACTTTCGTCTAATTGCCATTCCATTTTGAAGGCTCGTAATAAGAAAAACGTACGTATTTAATGGAAAAGCAAGCACAACACCTTGTAATTCAAAAAAAATATTCTTTCAACGATTTATATCCTTTACCATTTTGTTTTACTTTTAATGCTAATTTTTAAATTTGGAAAAACGGACTTAACACACAATAAATACGTGTTAACAAATATTTGTTTTTTGCTGGTTTTTTATGTCTACCGGTTTCAAGACGTAGCCGTCTCTTCTTCAGCACACTTATAACACTAACATGCAACTCCCATGATTTAAAGTGCTGATAGGACACATGATGTTAGAAACTAACACCAAAGTGCACTGATCAAAACATGTTTATTCTTGCCGATTAAAAAAAAAATATTTAGATAAACAGATAAATTTAGATAAGTATACAATATTTCTACTAAATCAATTTTTATATAAATTCAATACATATATTAACATTAACGTTTCCTATTACGAAAAAGAAAAAATAATTCTTGTGAACATATTGGGGAGTGACGTCTTACAATAATTAGAATATTAAAAACATATATATTAATATTTTAAAATGACATATAAATTGCAAAAAAATAAGTGGTGTTTTTAATAAGAGCTGCACAAAAAAGGATTATATAACAAGTTGTGTTCCTGACTGCATTTTTTATTTTCTTTGTTCATTTCATTAAAGAAAAATATTCCTCTGTAAGTATAATGATTTTTCTTCTGCAGTTGTTTTTAATTTTGGAATTAAGATATTACCACTTGTTCTAGGTCGCGAACTTACGTTTTGTGACGTAGAAACACTACTGTTGGTGACGCAAGAGAGAGGCGCAAAAGTTAATTCCTCGATAGCTTAGAGAGCGCATGAACAGATCCAAGATGGTCCAACAAGGTCAGCCAACACACACGTTACTAACAACGTTTTCTGCCACTTAATATGCAATGGAAATCGACTCACCTGTGTTGAAGTGTTCCCCCCTTGCTCCACCAGATATTAAATGAGGGAATGATGTGGATATCAAGTTCTTTCTTATTCTGTTTGGTGTATCAGGATTAGATATTGGTTGCGGTGATGATATTAATGCTGACACTTAAGCGGTAACTTCCTATAGCAAGATAGCGGTACGAATATTATTTGTAGTTGTTAGTTTTTAGTGCGGATCACAGAAGACATAATTTGTTTTAAGAAAAAATACAGCTGTCAGTTTTATTTGAAAATGGAATTTGTGAACTATTGCAATGCGGTAGGTACTGCCAGGCTGCTCAGGTTCCTACTTCTCAAGGAAAAGCCGACAACCAAAACATATAAATGGCAGTAAACATTTACCCATAACTAACTATTTATGCAATCTTTATGGATTTGAAGCAAACAGTTTTATATAACAATTTTATATCTAAAACCCTATTTTGATAAATAATAATTGAGCAGTGGGAAAAGTAGACGGTTTTTAAAAAATAACTTTTATAATTAATGTTTGTATTATTTCGACCGGTATAATATTTATTTTATATTCCAATTATTCCGTACTGTAATATGGATTGGGCTAATTTAAAATAATATATTTCTTAGTATAATAAATACACATTTAAGTTTTATCATTCTATTGATCATATTATTTATTTGCTTCTTATTTTATATATTTCTTTATCAATTATAATGCCAAAATATTTTAGGCTATTTTTTTCAGTGATTTGAAAAATGGTTTAAAAAAATGAAAGCTGCGCAAGTTTGCCTCCTGTGACAAACATTATTTATTTGCTGAGGTTGATTCAAGTTGTTTATACAAATTTAAAAAAAAAAACTTTATAATGCATTATAAAATTTTTAATATTCAAATAATCTTCATGAAAAAAAAAACAAAAACGGATTGTTTTTTTCCTTAAAAACTTGCCGTAAAATTTAATTTAAGATCTAAGTTCCAAGTTAAACATTTCGATTTTCCCACAAAAAAGATCAGGCCCCTAAATAAGTCACGTATACTTAAGGAAGGTATCCGAATGATTTGATTGTCTCACTCGGTGTGGAGTGGCTGGGGTTTAGGGGTTGGGGTCAGGGGGTTCGCATCCTGCTAGCGGTTTACCCGCAAGGGTTGGAGCTCGTAGCTTGTAGAACAACCCTTACACAGCTAACGGAATGTTTACACCCTAAAGGCTACTTGACGCCACTAGGGTGGGAATGAGGTCTCAACCACGCGGTCTACGGCCCGAAGGAACAAACACTTGTTTAAAGAGGTTTTCACCTCGTGTGATATGATAAAATTGAGTGGATTTTTCATATTTGCGGGATAAGAGTCGACATATAAGATAAAACTGTGATAAAATAATGTTTTAAGGTTTTAAAAATATATTTTTAACGTACATGACTTTTTATTTGAATACAAATTAATCTGTTTTATATTTGAATATTGCGTTTAAATTTTTATTACCCGTATGTGTTTTTCAGATTAATATGTATGTCATAACATTAATTTTACTATTTTCAGTTCAGTTTAGTGCTGAAAATTGGCGTTTATTTTAGTAAATAATAATAATAAAATTAAAATAAAATTAAGAAAAATTAGGTGTTATCCAATTACGTAAAATTGAATTAAAAGCAATCATATAACACACTGTCTATTTTTACTATATATAGTATAAACCTGTTCTGTCTTTCGATGAAAATGGTTTTTTTTAAATTTATTTCGTTTATTCAGAAAAACAACAGCAATACAAAAAATATATACAACATTATAAAAAAAACATAAAATAAAGCCAAATAAGTTTTTCACATACATACAATTATAAAAATCTAGTTCAGTTATCTATTGATACATGTAGAAGTGCATGTTTGCGAGTTTTGTGTGTGAGGATGCGTAGGTAAGTGAATGGAGTGTGGTTTTGGTGGGTATGTGAATATGTGTGTGAGTGTTTATGGACGTGAGGGTGGGTTTATGGACAGGGTGAGTGTGTGTTTGATACGAGTGAATAGAAACATCTTAAATTTATAATATTTTATTTTTTTTGTAAAGAAACCGAATTATTTTTAAATGATTGTTTTTGAATTTTTATTTTAAAAGTGGGGGCTATCTGCAGTCAAATATATCTATGCTATTAAAAATACATTGTAATTACGCGCTAAGCGAATCAGAGGAGAGTCCTGTGCGTAGTTGGTGAAAACTGTTGGTTTATTTATATATTAATCTTGGTTTAAAATCTTCTCCTTATATTGCTTTTTCAAATTTTAAAGATTACTTGCTATACTTGTTATTCCTTCTTTTTTTTTACTTTTTTCTCTGCTGCCATTGGCATGTTTTTATACTTTTAAACTACTTTTAATTACTTATATTATATATGTTAATAAAATCAATATATTGCTGCTCTTACTATAATGTGTCATTAATTTTGAAGATGTTTTTTAAATTGACCTAAATTTAATGTCTTATATTTCACTTAAAGATTCTTCTCATCGTTTCTTTGAATCCCTTAAAATAAATATGTGTTTATGTTTTTCCTTTTTTTAAAAAAATGTTATTACAACTTTATTTTATTTTTACATCTGAGCATGTTTTTCATTCTTTATTTCCATTCTTAATTTTTAATTACTTTTACAAATTTTCTTCATTTTTAATATAATTTCCATTTGTAAATACTCACTACAAACTACAAACCTTAAAATATCTTTTTTTCACTTAAATTTTAATTTTTAAACAACTTTCATTTATGTTTTCTTTTTCCTTCTCTTTTTTATACTTTCATAATTAACCTTACATATAATTGCTTTTTAATATGCAAACTTCACTGGTCCATTAGAATTAAGTCTAATTGTGTAAAATATTAAACTTTGTAACTGTACTGTATGTTTCCTGAATAAAAGAAAATAAAAATAAAATAAAAATAAAATAAAAATATTAAGTCCCGACTTAACGCGATAGCTTCTCTCAGGTAATCGAGTGGAGATACGTCTGCCTCGTTGTGTAGTGGTTGGCGCAATCGCCTACCATTCTAGAGGTCCTGGATTCGATTCCTCGCAGGGTGGTTTCTGAACTGGCACCCAAAGCTAATAACAATCGTTTTACTGTGACCAGATTAAATTGATGTAGTTAATAACCTTTATGAAAGCGGTGCTACACGCATAATAATGGGATTTATCTTTTGATGATCTTATAATATAAAGGGTGTTGAAATTAAGAAGTTTAAAAATAGTGATAAAAATAATCTTTAAGGTTTTATTAATTCATAAAATTAATATAATGAGCATAGGCTATTGTAAATCTAGTAAATACAGATTTTTCCACCATTCGTGTTTGGAATATGGTCATGAGGATAAATGACAATATCCGACAAAGGTTCTTCATATATATTGCGAAACTTATAGTGAAAGTAGTAGAGTTTAATTCAATTAAAATTGCGATATATAAAATTGAAATTTTAAAACAGTAACTTGTTTATTGATAAAAAAACATTGCTTTTTCCTGTTCTGTGCCGAATAAATCGGCGTTTATTGTAAAGCATAGTATTATAATGATATGTTTGCAAAATAGTAAAAAAGATAAAAAATATACAAATAAGCTAAAATCAAGTAAAAATTAAGTAAAAATTAAGTAAAATTAAAGTATAAGCAAACATTTTGGGCACTGTCTATTCACACTGTGTGTAGTAAATTCCTGTTTTGAGGTAGATTTTTCTTTTAGATAATTAATATAAAATTAAATTGTTTCTAAAAATATGATAATGGAACTAAAGAATCAAAACTGTCAAAGTATATGTAACTGAAAAAATATATGAAAATGAAAAAATATATGAAACTGAAAAAAAATATGTAAGTACAAAAAAAAATACTCATTAAAAGGTGTAAACAGATAAACAGTAATAAATTTGGAAACTGTTTTTTTTTTTTTTTTTTTTGTACGAGTGAAACCCATAGGAAGACCCTCGGTTTTTGAAACGGTTTCGGGTATGTGGAGGAATTACTTTTACTAGCCTCTCAAGCGTAAGGTTGATAAACCTACCTTCCATGCGCAAACATAATCTACATAGATACGCTGCAATCAGAGTACAAATAGAGCCTCCCGTGCACCGCTAGATGCGAATACGAAAATGATATTTATTTTTTTAATAATACGAGGTTAATTAGGCACAAAACAATAAGTAACATAAAATTTATAACAGTAGAACAATCGACGAGTCCTTAGATTTTTATGTCCGTCCGGTGTCAGCTTGCGGCGTGACAGGGTGCCGCCCAAGACGTCCCGCCTTGCGCTGGTCAGGGCGGGTAGGGGCGCTTAGGCGGCGAGGGCGGGCCGTCATTTGGTGTTAGCGGGCTGCCACTTAACCTGGGACAAGCGATAAGGGAGGCTATTTCGGGCGGAATAAATACAATCTCGATTTTCCCACGTTTATTGAAGGAACAGAATTTAACCATATTAGTGAAAATAAATATCTTCTTTTAAATCTGTGCAATTCAGTAATACTTAATTTATAGGTTTGAAGATGTAAAAAATATTATTTTGAACAACAGAGTATAAATGAAAAATGTATGTATTATTTTATGTAAAATGAATGTTATAATCCGTAAGGGTTTATAAATAAATTTTCAAATAAAAAAAAAAAAAAAATATATTTCTCTTTTCTTTTTATATTCCGTTTCCTAAACAAAACTTCATTATTTTTTTTATTTGAAGTTTCCTGTTTGTGTTGCTTGAATATTTAATAAGAAATCCCGGCAAAAAAAATGCATTTGAAGTATAGCTAAAATTTAAGTGTGTGTGCATGAAATTGTGAACGTAATTTTTCAAAATAAAAAGTCAAATTCTTTAAAAGGTAAACTTGGAATTATTTAAGCTATTTATTTTATTATACAGATATGTAGAACCTTGGTCCTTTGATCCGTGAGTTCACGACACTACCACAGGATCACAACTAGAGGAGGTAGATAAAAAAAAACATTTATTTTAATACAGTTATTCTTCCAAAATAGCTTAAACAGTTTTATTGAAAAATAATTTGTTTTTTAAAAAATGGTTATTCTTTGAAAATGGCTCAACCCGTTTTAAAACTGTTACTGCGAAGAAAAACCATTCAGGATGTTAAATTTAATTATTAAAAAAAAGCGTTTTTAGGTGATTGCGAAATAACGTAAAATCGAAACCGTTTTTAAATAGTCGTTACAGTCTTAACAGCAGTGTGAAAAAATCATGGCCACCACCTACTCCCATGAACATGAATATAGTTGGATAATTTATGAAGCGCCATTTTTGTGAAAATCACCTCAAGGGCGCTGTACAATTAATAAATATCCCAGTACGTCTTGCAGCTACAGAGCGCATGGACGGTTGGGATTCTAGTTCCTCGTTTTCAATGAAAATCTAGTCAAGTTACCGAAAACTGTTTCTTAAATGATAGTTTAGATCAACGAGGCTCGTAACAAGTAACATATCAATTAACTTTTGTAAAACTGTCACAGCATTTGTTTGTACTAGATTTTTTGCCCATGCTGCACTAAACGTGAACTATTAGGAACAGTTTCACGAGACAGTTTAAATTGTAAAACAGTTACTGTTACCGCTACTCCCTTTTTTTTTTTTATTTAAATTTTATTGATAAACCCTTACGGGTTACATACAAAAAAATTGAAGTGCGCTTCTTTTTATCAAATACCGGTTTTGTAGTAAATACTCATTAAATACGTAGCTAAGCAGGTAATAACTTATTTATTTTTATTTGTTTATTTATTTATTTAATTTTACAATACGCCCAAGGGGCATTTACATAAAATATATAGGTAAGTACAAACATAGTGCGTAAAAATTTAAAAGATAAACAACGTTTTTTTGTATACATGTTGAAACAATAAGAAGCATACTGCCATGCAAAATAAAAAGTAAAACTTTACATAGTAAAAAAGAAAAAAATAAAATAAATGGATATAAGATATATTTGCATATTGAAACTAAATAGGTGAAAGATGGTCAGGTTTTTCAATAAAGTAACCAAAGACAGCTCGGTTGATTTGTTCCTTCAGCAAAGATGGTTTTTATTTTATTTTTCTTTTCTTTTCTTTTCATGGTCATGTCATACCATATAAATGTGCTATAAGCTTTTGATTATATATGTGCTATAAATTAAAAAAGGAATGGCCCACGCTCAGACGCTGTAGTCTTTGTGGGCATTTTTTTCAATTCATGTTGTAGATTAATTTTAAGATGTATTTTTCTATAGTGTATTTTTGTAATTATATTTCTATGCAAATAATATATGTATGGAAAAATAAACAAATAAAAACCAATCTGTGCGCATTTTTATAATAACCTGTCGATTTTATTACATTTCTTTATGGGAGTTGCATTTATTTACTTTGCTTAATGTGTCCAAGGTTTACATTTCTTGTAGCGGATTTTTTTGCTTTTATTTTTTTATTATTTATTTATTTAGTTCTATGTATTACATAGTCTAATATATATTTACAACACAATATTTACATCTATACTTATTCTAACATTATTTATCACTATTATACACTTAGTATCCTAATTATGTACATTTTCATTAATTATATTCACTATTTACAATATTTACTACCTAATATTTTTCATATATATACTTTTTACATTTAATTTTAAATATATTTACATTAATTTCATTTTTTATGCTTTCTGGCATTTCTTCAAATAGTTTTATTCCCTTGTTTATAAGGCAGTTCTGGGACATTGCTTTTGATTTCTTTTCCAGTCTTATGTGTAAGTATCTTCTATTTTCTCTTTCGGTATTGGGATCAAAAAAAAACATTCTGCAGTAAATTCATCAGGAACTTCTCAGCATTTGCAAATTGAAACCATTTAAAACTCTTCAGAAAGAGTCAGTTTTTTGACAGTCATCAACGGGCCGGGCCTTCAGTTCCACTCGAATAGTGTTTGGCATTTTGTGTCCAACTTTGATTTATTTTATCAATGTCCTGCACTAACTTGACTATGTAAGATACCTACTTCTCGTTTAAATTCTTTATAAAGTATTACCGATCCTATTCTTAACCGGGTTTCTGCATTCTTCTGAAATCGAAGGCATGGTAAATTTTAGAGTTTTTTTTGTTGATAATTTGCCGGGTAGTTTTATACAAATAACGGTAATTTCAAAGTTGAAGGATTCTGCTTCTAATTTTCTTTTTGGCAAAACTAAGCCAGAAATTGTGAAAATCGGTCGAATAATAACGTTAAGCTTGGGTAAAATAAAATAAAAAAATACCGAAACAGACAAACCAATAAATCCAACAATATATTAGAACAAGGCCAAGAGACAACAAATAAATAAAAAATAAAATCTGAATATTTGTTATAAGCACAAGAATAATATTATGATTAACGTGATTTATAGGCAATGAAATATGATGTTGACTAAATATAAATATCCCTGGAAAGTTGTAATCAATTGCGTATAAATTTAGAAATATTGTTGGTGTAAAAAACTTGTATTTTTAAAAAATATGCTGCGTCATTATAAATCGTTAAAATTTTGGCGTTGGACCAAAACTTAGCAATAAAAATTCTTTTCAAATGTTGGACCTCGGCCAGAATTTTATATTTTAATGTGTTTTATGCAAATTATAAATATACATTGTTACCGAAATTTAAAAATACACAACAGATCATTGTAAATGTGATACAGTTGAATATAATAATTCATATTGATTTATTAAATCGCTAGTCATCTGAATAAATTTCCACGGTAAAGCTCTGGAATCAAAACAAAATTTTAAGGTCATTTGGACTTTATAAAAATATATGGTATGATTAGTATAGGCAATTATGGTAATACATTGTGTTTACTATTTACACAAAATAAAAGGACCCCGGCAAGTGAAGTAAAAGGTTTATTCTATTGATGTCTAATTCATCAATTGTCTGGCTTCTCTTCAATGCATTTTTTGTGGTCTTCTTTTAATTAAACTCATGCCAAGATCTAGATTTTTTCAGTTTAAGTCTACCGCAATTTAAGCGAGCACTAAAAAAATAGGCTGGATCTTGTCTTGATGTCTTGGAATGTTTTGTCAAAGCTTTGTTGTTTTTTTTATTTGTCTCTTATTTTTGTAATTTTAACTTAACGTAAGTGCGGACAAGTTCCTATAAAGGTTCACAGCCGAAATTTATCCTTTTCCCCCTCTCCCATGGAAACCCATAAACGAAATCTACTTGTGAAATTTAAACCTTGAACAATATTAGCAAGGTGAGTATTACTGAAACTCTCATATAAATTATAATGTGCTTATTAAATTTTAAGTACTCTTTAATTAAATTATAATGTCTCGGATCAACATATGGAGTGCGAATAGGCACCTGCTTTCAATTTATTTTGCTGGATTGTTCTGTACCTTTATTCGTTTAAGTAATTTAATTGTTCTATTAAATGTTAAAATCAAAATATAGAGTTACACAAAATAAACGCAAAGTCAATTGAATTGTTTTTGACTTTGCGAATTTTATTTATGTATTTTTAATTAACGGCGCATTGATTGTTTACAGAAATATTCTGTTTAAGTTCAAGTAACAGGAAGTTTGTGGAACCCAAAAATACCTATAAAGCTAAAAGGTATGCCAAACTTTTGTCAGTCCAGTGATTGTGTACACCTCCAAATGCTGGATTTACAACTTCTACTCCAGGTAACTTTAAATAGCAGAAATGCAAATGCTCAGGTGGTAGGCAGAATTATCAATAAAATATGAAACTAAAAGTTCACGCATTCGTGGTAGCCTGGGTGTACTGACATAAACAGTAAGCTTGAAGAGAGTCGGCAGAGATGGTACTGGCATATAAAACGGAGGCCACTATACCATACAGTCAATAAGGCAAGGTTTATGGATCTTCCCTAACAGTTATTCAGAAGAATACCAAAGAACTCATCGGTAAATCAATGCTCTAAAATTCTGCAGAGAAACGGTCTAGATGAAAGTGACACCTAGAACCGAATATTATGCAGCCTAAAAACGAGAAGAGCCGACCCACAGCCTGCCTCTGTTATAAGTTGGAACAGTGCCAAGAATAAGAAAGGCCCAGATACGTTTTGAAATGAAGTCTAAATTACAAATACAAGATATGAAACAAAAAAATTGACTGCAGAGCTTTTACCAAAAAATTGTGGTAAACTTAAACCAAAAAAGTCCTGATCTTGTCTTAAGATACGACAAAAACGGAATATTGGTGAATCCAGGCCATCGTTTGTTCTATGCTGATCGAGGAAAAGCATTTCATTGTTTCTCAACCCACCGAAGGGTTGAAACATTGAGTTTTATAAATTTGTCCTAGAAGTTATGGTGCATCAATTATACAATTTAATAGGCTGAATACATGAAATGTAAGTTTTATGTTTTTGTAGCTTCGAAATATTGAACACTGACTTTGTATCAGTAGCATACGAATATTTACCCCTCTCTAAGCCAAACATTCACGTTATTTTTTTAAGCATGCCATGTTAAATCGATTTAATGTTATTAATTCGGATCACATAGAAGGGAGATTAGATCACGGAGGCATATTATAATTTATATTGGATAAACATATTTAATTTTAAAATAAAATACAAGTCTAGAAATGACAAAATGAAACCGGTTACTGGTTATTACAAATTTGGGGATTTAAATATCCTCCGTCATTTATTTATATAGGAATATAACACAACCACATAACGTAATATTGTGTGATGGTAAAATTTGCAATACTCTCTCTTTTGTTTAGATCCAATATCCTTTTTTTAAATTTTTTTTTTTTTAAATTTTATTATTTTTAATGTTAAAGACATTTTCCACTTTGTTGAATGACATTTGACATTTATTTATTAATAAATTAACTACTTTAACATTTGAGTCATATGTTGATGTCTTTGTGAAAACAATCTAGAAAGATTAGAAACTGATAAATCCACTAACCAAATTCCCCATAGAAAATTATCAATAATAATAATCGTAGTTAATTGACAAAATAACAATTACTTTATCTACTACAAATACACTTAGGTAATAGATTTCTCTGGATCATGTCTAGTCTGCCTAACTAGGTACAACCGGTTTTAAGGCAGACATTTTTATGCAAAAATAAACGTCAACATTACTACCTACTAGTTTATTTACTATACAGTAATACAATGTTAATTTATCCCATTTATTATTTAAGAATAATTTTTGAGTAAATTTTCAGATTTTTCTCGACCTAAACCCAGTTATCAATGTTTTATATATTTTTAAAAATTGAATCCGAGTCATGGTTTTACAATGTTCGGGTGACATATGAAATATTTTGGGGCCCAGAAACCTGAAATTTCCTTGCCCGAATTCAGAGTTTGTGGTAGACCCCATGACCCATCCTCTAGTTTGACTTCTGTAGGTGTGGTAGTGTTCCTTTTGGGATTTGGTAGAATAATTTGCTTTCACAAACATTATTATTCTAAAAATATATAATTGCCTTATATCTAAAATCACAAATTCCTCAAATAACTTGATACTGGGGTATCCGAAGGTATTGAACTTCGAGGCATCATTTAAAAATATTCCTGTTATAATTCATACCTTCCTCATTCTCTCTTCTTCTTTCATTCTTCTTTTTCTTTCTTGTAATATTTTCAAATTAAAATAAAAACGCGAGTCATTCTAAGTTATTTCAAGTTCTGATGATGAGGAAGTAATCTCGAAACTGGTCGACGTATAACTCAAAAGTTTGTGGTTTTTAATTTTTTTTAAATTGTTTATTTTTCCAAACACATATTATTTACATAGAAAAATAATTACAAAAATACACTTTAGAAAAATACATCTTAAATTTAAGCTTTAACATGAATTAATACCAATAACCCTTTGAAAAATCGATTACAAAAGTTTTTGTTTGAAAAACCCAATTACAAAACTCATCTTGGCCAGTTTTTATAAAAAGAAACTCAGTATTTTATTATTTGTTAAAAGAAAGCACTTTCAAAATTAATATTTTATACTGTTTAACGCTAGAAAACATCGTCTAATTTTTAAATCGTATCTTGTCCGTTTGTTCCGCATTTCCAAATAATATCGTCTTATTCATTTTGAGGTTACGTAAGTTTTTTCCCATGAAACTGCTTTTGAAAATATAATCATAACTCACATTGTCTCTTTGCAACATTTCAGAATCACTATAAAACAGTTCTAAATCTCACCTTATCCAAGATCTTTAAATAAATGAAATACTGTCTTTAGAAATAATATATTTTTCGTTAACAGCGCATTAAATTGAATTAATTTAGATTTTTTTTTCTTTTTTTTAACACAAGGTGAACTTTGAAAATAGATGACGCATTTATGCCACCATTTAACGAACATAACTCCTCCATTATTAGGTTCATAATGTCAGTATGTTAGGAACGCTCCCAGTCCAACACTGACCCTAACTAACACGGGACAAGTGTCACGCCCATGCCTGCACGGAGAGGTCTCGTGAGACCGCCTAGGGAGACCGCAACAGGGATGACGTTCCAGGGTTGCGGGGTTAATAACAGGGTGGAATTAGAAGTAAAAATCACGAACTGATATAAACGTACTAACATTTTTTTAAATTCACTTTTGTAAATTCATATTCGTACGTTGGAGGGCTTATGCCGAAATTTCTCCCAACCAATAAATAAAATAAAATACGAATTGGGTTGTGGCCTAGTGTGACGGCGGTCTCACGAATCAGAGGTTTGAGGTTCGAACCCTACTGTACTCCAACTTAATTCCTATTTTCCAATAGTGTATTTACAACTCTTTGAAAAAACAAAATAAAATGCTACAAAAACAGAACACGCAAGGTTTGCATTTTAATATTTTACTAACTAAAGATTCCACATGATCCGAACTGGGGGACCAAACGACTCCAACGCCTGCTTATAGGATATATAGAGTTACGAGAAACATAATTGGACGTGTTTATTATCGTGCAATAATTTATTTATGTTATCGCCTACACATTTTTCACTCATTCGTGTGTTTTATTCGTTTTTGTTATCATGAAATTTAAAATTAGACAACTTGGAAATCTTAGAAATTAAAAAAGCGATAAATAATGGCTGAGCAATGTTAGATGAAGACTATCCGAAACAGAAAACACTCCGTTTTTATTTTCTGTTCAATAGTTTTATATGAATTCCCTGTCATTAAATATGTGTACTTATTTTATGCAATAAGTTCATAAAATAAATAAACAAAAAAATTATAAGAAAACAACAATCACTAACCAAATAAACAATATTTTTTTTAGTCCACTCCTGTCTAGTTTTGAAAATATGCATCTCAAATTACCACCCTTTTAGGGAAAAAGACTTAATTTATTAGCTCCACGTGTAGTATTTAGTAAACATGGATAAAATAAAATAGGAAATAATGAATTACTTACGTCATCCTCGAAAAAAAGCTTGTTTGCCTTGAAACCGGTCAAAACAAAGTTATTTTATTTATTTATTTCAAATATTTTATGTTTACCATTCTGGGAATTGAATCCAAAACCTCTTGCATGGTAAGTAAACGTACTATCCAGTGGTTACTAGTTACGAAACAGACAAAAATACTTCAATATACGTATTAATAGGTTGAAATGAGTAAAAATACCTTAATTCGTCCCTGCCCTCTGGCTCATGAGTCAAGGTCAAGTGCGGGTTCTCCAAGGTCGCAGTTGCCGGAAGCGAAGCTGTTTCCCTGTCCTCTCACTTTCCTTTGACAGGAAGTGCACCCGTACATCGGCACCTTTACTGCAGCTCCCTCGGTTGAAGAAACAGACGTTGTGTTAAACGAAACAATATTCTTTGGACTGGTTTATGGTCCCGTATCTTATGATTTCCATAAATATTTCATTGACATTATATTGCAACACCGATGTAAAAAAATCAGAGGTATTTTTTTGTCATTTGGCTTCTTGTACAATAATTAGCACAATGGCCGGCCTTTTGTCAAATAGCATTTTTTCTAATGAAACAATAAAATAAAACATGTTTTTTTTTAATTTTTAATATACACACGCATGTCTACCCTCATACCATTATACCACACACTCGCCATCACCCTCACACACTTAGACACTTACCCTCGCAACCATTTTCGAAAACATATTTACACACACAAAGAAACCGATTTATATATATTTCAAATATTTCTGCGGACAAGGTAATTGGTTTCGTTTTCTATATATTTTATATTTTCAACCTGTATTACTGTTGCTATCCCCATCAAATAAAATTTTTAAAACCTACGTAAAAGGCATAAATTATATGAAAAACTAGCAATATGTTTAAATAAATAAATAAATATCGTATTATTAATATTTAAAGCATTAACTTTATGGTCGAACATTTGACTAAATGTTATTAAATATTTGTAAATAACCGCTTACCGACTTTTTTATGGCTACCAGTTTCAAAACGTACCCGTCTACTGTTCACATTAGGAAAGCTTTAATAAATAATGTTCCTTTGATCAATAATCAAACAACCTTTCAATTTAGCTCATTATACAATGCTCCATTGTAATGGTCTGCCATTACATATTAAACTCACACCCCTACCCTTATCTCCTCCCTTTTAAAAAAACTATTTCTCCCACAACATACAATTTTTCACAACCTTATCAATATTTTATTTATTTATTTATTCACACTCTTTATCAAAATACAATTCCATGTTCACTTTGCCCAGCTAACAAGGGTACATACCCCGTTCCAAGCTAGGCAATTACATTTTAATATATTACAATAGTTAACAAATTAATATAGAGCACAGACAAACAAAATATAAATTTATTCGGATACACATTTTGATTCATATACATACAGACATACACATATATACACACATATATATATATGCACACGTACATACACCCATGCGCATACACATACATACATTCATAAAAACATAGACAATTTTTTTATGCGAAACTTCATGGTTGTCATCTATAAATATTTAAAAAAAAAAATATTCCTTATTTTTTATATTATTACATTTATATTTTATTTTTGACATCCAGTAAGGTTCTCCAATCCGTGGCATGCATCAACTTTTCTGACTCCCTACGACCAATGTTATGAAAGAGCGAGGTCAACACCTTCCGTAACTTGACAACACTCCCGTCTTTCCACGATTCTGGCAAAAGGTTATGGACCTTTTTGCCTACGTAATAGTGTTGTCTCGATGCCAGAACAGTGTTGACCCCTTCACTTAGTATCAGATCCCTATTAGAGTATCTTGTATTATGGTTGTGGTTGACGCTTGGGTTAATGTCTCTATTTATGTGTGTAACTACTACCGTTCTCAATGTATACTGTTGAATAATATTCAGTACTCTGGATTCTTTGAAGAGCAAGTCACTTGGATAACGAAATGTTTTTTTTTAAATGACTCGGATTAAAGATTTCTGTGCAATTGCTACAGGTTCAAGGGCGGTTTTTGTGCGGGTGAATACATGCAAGGGTTGCTTTTGCATGTAGAGAAGGGTTTTTTTTGTTCAACAACTATGGTGAAGGTGTATATTGGATTTTGCACGTTGGTTTTATTGGTGTCCTGACGAAGAGACGGGTCTGTCTCGAAACCGATATACACAAAAAGTTGATAAGTGGTTATATACAAATATTTCAAAACATTTAGTAAACAAATATCAATTCTAGTTATCAATAGAAAAAAAGGAATAACAGGAAAAGAAAAAAAGAGATTAAGGAAAAGTTAGGAGCGGTTTTTTCAGATGTTATTTAAACAAATTTTCTGTAGAAAAATCTTTGATAAAAGATGAAAAATGTGAATCGAAGACTCTTAAAATATTTTTGGGTTATCTCTGATCACTGGACTACCCAGTTTTTATCAGGTCATGGTAAATTAAAGAAAAAAGATTTGTTTTTAATAATATTGATTCCCCTTCGCGCTGCTGCGGATAACCTAATCAATCTTCTGAGCACATTATGTGGTCTTGTCTCTTTTCCCCTTTCCCCGCAAATACCGAATGGAGCTTTTCACTACTAGCTGTGGCCCTGTTATAGGTTCTGTTAGGTGTACAGATCTGGTGGCTTCCAAAAATAATTTCAAGACTTTCAAAAAGTTTTAAAATCATTTCAGCGAATTGATCATTCCCAATCAATGTATCGCTGTCAGTGAAGAATTCATTTCTTTCTTTTCGGCAATCCAATGAAATGCATGTACTTTCAGATTACGTAATTTCAGCACAAAGACGCCAAGATAACCAGAATTCAGAGAGCTATTTCG
Source organism: Micrasema longulum (assembly GCF_059751315.1). Lineage (NCBI taxonomy): Eukaryota > Metazoa > Arthropoda > Insecta > Trichoptera > Brachycentridae > Micrasema > Micrasema longulum. The sequence continues at coordinate 147,631 of NW_028277265.1, forward strand.
TGGAGTTTTTCTCTTTCGGGGAGTTTTTCTCTTCCGGAACGGAATTTTTCCTTGGTGGGCACCGCCAAGGAGGCTTACGTCCTCAGGTGCTTTGTGCGATATGTAGTGGGCAGGTTGATAGAAAATGATTCCATATTGGAGCCGCATGGTCAGGATTTGAGTTTAAAAGGAAGAAAAGTATTTTGAGAATGTGAACAAAGAAGTAGGCCATAATAAACGTTGAAATTTTTCAACGGAATACGTAAGTCTGGCATTTACAGAATTTGGATGACTTAAGTGACCGTTTTGCCTATGTTCGCACTTTCATTCTTCTTGTATTTTATCATGTATAAAAGTGCTGAAACTTTTGTTGATTTCAATTTTATTTATTTTTATTTTGAATCTTGAAATAGGGAACACATAACCATATTCTTATAGATTCATCTTACTGAAATATTTTAGCTCCTAGGCAACGACTGAAAATGCGTCCTAATTTTCATCCTTTTTCATGGACCAGTTGGTTTGATTTTAAGGTTGAAATAGACTTTAAGTTCATGTACTCTTAAAACGCCTAGTTTTTCATATTTGTTTCTCTAAATTTTTATCCATTTCAGTTGTAATTTGTTTATCTTAATACATCCCTAGGGGTGAGAATTCAGTCTTCATTCACAAACATTTAGACAAACTCAAAACCTTGTCCATAAATGAAAATAAACATTTCAATAGCATCACACGTAACGAAAAAAATATAAATTTATTTATTTATTAGTTTATACATACAATGTTATAAAATGGCACAAAAAACACTCTGGCAAATTCTGCTAGTACTAGGAGTAGGCTCAGTATATGAAGGGTCGGTAAGCCAGAAATATTAATACGCCTAATGTTGCAATCGGTTCCTATATGGGCAAATGCCTGTTCTAAGAAACCGATTTGTTGCGGCAAATATGGTTTACGAATATTTGTCCTATAAATAAAAAACAATATTGAAGAAAAAAAACAAAAAAAAACAAAAGAGAAGAAAAGAGAAGAAAAGAGAAGAAAAAAAAAATACGTTTACATTAAATGTAAAAATACAATTAAATACATAAATATAAAGCATACATACTTCGTACATACATATACACATACATACATATATACACACATATACATACATATATATACACACATTCATACACAATATATATGCACATGCGAAAATACAATAAATTTATATATGATTCAATGGGATAGCATAATATTTAGATAACTATCTTCAATAAATTTTCCGATTCCTTACTTCCAATGTCTGTCAACCAAATTTTTAAATTTCTCTTCAAAACTGATGGTTTATCAGATTTCCAAAATGACGGTATCAGGTTGTATAGTTTAGGTCCGTTATATAGAAATGATTTTTGGAATACCGCTGTACGTGCTATTGGAATCACCAAATCGTTTCTTACTGTACTCCTGGTTGAGTGCGCGTGACTCACAGTCACCTGAGTGCTCCTATTTTTGTGGATGTCAAGTATTACTTTCCTTATGTAGATTTGCCTTAAGCCAAGGACATCTAAGGATTTGAAAAGGCCTTCACTCGGATGATTGTACGGTTTTCGCAATATTATCCTCAATATTGATTTATGTACCTTAACCAAGGGGATCAAGAATAGTCTTGGCAGCTCCTCCCCAGCAAATACAACCGTAGGCCAAAACAGAGTTGCACAAACCATAGTATATACTTTTAATATCTACAATGGATAATATGTTACGCAGTGTTATAAAGATATAGATTAGTTTCCTAACTCTACCTACTAAATAGTAAATATGTTTTCTCCAGTTAAGGAGTGCGTCAATAAAGATTCCTAAATATTTGATGTCTTGTACACATTCTAGATGGTAGCAATTACAGCTGGTGAGCGTGTTACAATTTGTATTATGAATTTTTATCCTTAATTCTATTCTTGGTAGGCCTTTTATATTTGGGCTGAACTTTACGTATTTTGTTTTCTTTGAGTTTAGTGTCAGCAAATTATCTTTGAGCCAGTTTTTAAGAATATTCATTCCTGTTTCGGCCTTAACATGTGTTTCCTCCCAATTATCACCTTCAAATACAAGAACTGTATCGTCTGCAAAGGTGATTATACGAGCGTTAATATTTAAATTACACAATTCGTTGATATATATAATAAACAGCAAAGGTCCTAGCGTACTACCCTGTGGTACCCCAAAATTTATTTCTAAAGCAGTACTGCTGCATTCTCCAATTTGAACCCTCCGTAATCTGTTGGAAATGAAACTGTGTAACCAATTAAGAGGTCTACCTGTGATCCCAATGTTTTCAACTCTTTTTAAAAGAATTTTGTGCGATATGGTGTCAAACGCTTTTGCCAAATCAAGAAAAATTGCAAGTGTTTTCTTACCATTATTAATGTTGTTTACTAATGCTCCGGTTAATTTTTTTATTGCGTCATCTGTGCTTTTACCTGGTCTAAATCCAAATTGGTTGTCACTAAGTAAGTTTTTACTCTCTACATAATCGCTAAGTCTATTTTTGAATGCTTTCTCCAATACTTTTGAATATGCACTTACCAACGATATTGGTCTGTAATTTTCTTTATTCTGTTGATCACCCGATTGAAATATTGGTTGCACTATTGATTGTTTAAGTTGTGTTGGAAAAATTCCTGATGAGAAACTTAGATTGAAAATGTGCGACAGAGGTTTGGCAATGAAATTTTTAAATTGTTTTAACATAAGAGTATTAACAACGTCAGGACCCTTGGAATAGGTTTTTTTTAGACTAGTGATAATTTAATATTTATTCATAATGATTTCTTGTTCTGATATTTTATTTAGATGAAATATTTTAAGGCTAACATTTTTTTTTGTTACGGTAACTCACTGTTAAGTCCTTGTGCAAAAGTGAAAAGTCTGTTTTATTTTCGTTGGTAGTTTTCGTATGGCATTGTTGACTAAATTTTATCGTGTGTTTTTTTAAACCCTTTAATTGCATCTATTATCTACCAACTAAGCGCAAAGTTGGCCACACACGTCCCCATGGAGAGATGAATTATGATACTACACTTTAAAACGGAGACTTGATTAGTTGGCATTTTCTTCAGCAACTTCTCGCTTATCTTTAATCTGTTAATTAAAGCTTTGTAAACAGAGAAGGGGAACTTGCAAACTGGATTATTATTGCTGAGCGCTGGTGTTGTTTTAGTGTTTTAAAAAATAAATATATTAAACAGCCGTATGTTCAGCATATAAAATGAAAATTAAACAAAGTAAATTGAATTCCGGGAGATCTCAAGAACAAAACCTATTTTATTTTTTTTAATATCGAATTCATTTTTCAATTTATGAAAACATTTTTTAATTTATGGTATGGCATCATTTTATACTTTACTCAATACATCAAAAAATACTTTGAACTTTAGAAATATAATGAATTAGGAATTGCATCGTCTGCGTAGCATATGATGTTAACGACCTTATCTCTCTTAGTCCTAGATTTACCACTCTCTCCATAATTGAAAGCATTTTTATAAATGTATTTTCTTTATGTTATTATAGAAATGTATTTTGGCTTGTATACTGTTGTGATATATTAAGTTATAAATATGTTGAACTTAATTTGTTTCTTTGCTGTTCTGATTAAGTGCTTTTTAAAAAAGTTTATAATATTGCTTAAGTCCCGAATTGAGTTGTGGTAACTCCTGGGAATATCATTCATATTTTATGCTATGTAAAATACTTTGTATTACGTCTTAAAAAAATAAGCGAATTCACATATTAGTTTTTTAGAATTTACTTTAATTACCACAAAAAAACTTCTGAGTAGTTTTTCTATTTCATAGATTTAAAAAAAATGCTTTTATTAGGTGGTCGGTAGATTGAGAATAAATGTTTTTTTTTGCCACCTATTTATAATAATAATATAATCGATAAACAGCCTAAAATTTTACATATTGGTAAAAATGGTCTTTCTTTTGACAATTTTGAAAGATTATAAATGATTAAAGATATAATAACTAAAAATTTCGTATATTTCTTCAAGTCCATCTCTAAAAATATTTCCGCTGTAATTCAAATTATCATTTCTATTTCATTCTGCAGTTCTTTTCTTACAATATTTTAAAATCTAAATCGTAACGCGAGTGATTCCTGATGATGAGGTATTATCTTGGAAACCGGTCGATAAAGTAGATTTTATAAATTTAAAAACAAAGAAATTAAAAATACCATAGGAATCACAAACCGACAAAATGGTTTTTGGTATTCAAAATACTCGTACGCTTGAGGAAGATGTTGGCTGTGAATTTTTCAAATTTATTTATTCATATTTTTTTCCACTATAAAATATCATTAATAATAAAAATAATGTGACCTCACTGAGGTTACCCGTGCCGAGGACACTAAGACTTAACAATATACTTTTTAAAAAATATTTTTGAATTTGAGAATAAACAAAGAAGACTTCAGAAACAGAAATAATTAACAAATTGTTCAGACAGTTTTAAATGCTAAGTATTTATGTTTATAATTAATTTGTGTATATTTATATTATTTATGTTACAAAACGCTCAATGAAAGAACAAAAACATAACATAAATACATTTGTGGAGCAGTTGATTCAATATTGGTTTGGGCGAATGTATATATTTATATATAATATATACAGGGTGGCCAGAGAAGTGACGTCCAATGGAAAAATGTAGGTGCCTTGTGTTGAGGGGTATTCGAATCACCCCCATGTATGTTCCGCGATATTGCATAGTTTTCGAGTTATGATTTTTTGAAATTGCACGAGTATCACACTTTAAATACCTTCGATTTATGTTAACGACTAGAGCCCGTGTGAATGAAGATGTTTATCACCATACCAATACAGCATCCTTGAAGTGCAGATTTCTTTCTGACATACGCTGCGATAAAAGGGTGTCTATTTAAATCAAAGGCAAAGTATACAAAACAGTGGTAAGACCTGCAATTTTGTGCAGTGCAGAGTGCTGGACAATATTAAAAAAGAACAACAGCTGCATACAACTAAAATGAAAATTTTGCTCTGGCAGGTTAGTCAGGATCCGCGATGAGTATATTAGAAGGTCTTCAAAGTGGCATCAATAGCTAAAAAACTTAAAAGTATGGTCTAAGGTCTCTGCTGTACCTTGCTTGTAGTGCCCAAAAATGACTGTATTCATTTAAAAAATTACTACTTGAGGAGGTACGTGGAAGGTGAAATTTAGTTTTAAGTTCTTCTTTTTTCTTAGATATTTCTTTCTTACTGTATGTAAATGTTTAATTTTTGTTTTTATTATGATTTGTTTTAATTTCTTTGTATTATATACTTAACTTGCTATCTTATTTCAGTTGTTTATAAATATTATTACTTGTTACTGTATTATTATTATTACCATACCTTTATGTAAATATTATTCTGTTCCAAAATGAGTTTGTTGTAACTCCTGGGAGTATAAAAAAATTGTATGATTTTATAATAAAAAAATAAAAAAGAAAGCAGAATGAGATGGTATGGTCATGTCATGCGTAGATATGAGGACTATTCAGTTAGAAGAGCGTTCAATATCCCAACTTGGTTACGCCACATTTACTCTATGTGTACACACATGTATAGGTACATAGCACATTTACTAGGATTAGGCGTTCAAATTTATTTGCTATTCACTGAGAACTGGTTTAAATATTGCAATGCCTACCGCGGGTACCAGTTATTGTCCTAGCTCCATAATAACAATTGATCTGATCGTGTGTGCATGTTGTGTAATCGTCAAGTGCCCCTCCTTCCTGGCCACAAGATCTGATATGATCTTGACTGCCGCAAGAGAAGTTCCAGATAATAAAGATGCTAGAACCCAGCACAAGGTAGGTAATCGCATTAATTTTATTTAGGGTTCCGTGGCAAAGTAAGTAAGAATAACGCATCCTGCGAACCAAACTATTTCGAGTGTTCATCTGCCAACAGGCAAGTGGCGCGATCACAACTAAACATAGCAACATGGTGGTTTACAGGGTGACTTCAGTGGTGATAACCCAGGACTGAAGATCCTGGCTCTTGTGCACAAGGATTCCCGGCCCTAGATAAACCGGGATATAAAGACAGGGAGAAGATAATTGTAAATTTATTAATTTAGTCTACTAACATCTTTTACAGAAAATATTGACAAAATCAAAATATTTTCTTACTAACACAATACGTTGCTAATGCTTTATCTATATAAAGCAAAACAAGCCTAAAATCAGAAGTATACTAAATAGCAAAACTATTAGTGTGTGACTATGTAAAAACATCAATCTTGATCAGTTTTTCTTATATGTTCACAATAAAGTCGTGAGTCTCTATACTCCTCAATGAAGTTTTTTCAATCAAAACATCATTGCGCGTTGGCAGCTAACTAAAGAGTATTTGTCAAAATTTCTAAAGGACGACTGAAAGAAATTTTATACCAAGTTTTACGGATTTATCATATTTCATTTTCATAAAATTGAATTTTTAACTAATATTAAGTGTTTTCTTTCGCATTTTTAGATTTTTCTATTTGCATTATCTATACTTTAGAAAACAATTGAGATTTGTATTGAATATGTAAGTAAATTAGATTTTGCGTACTAAATACTACATGAGAACATGCTGTGGCTCTTCATGTATCTAAAAATCAAAAGTTTATCTGTTGTTGACCTCATCTATGCCCACTCTTGGTCTATATGTTTGAATATAATGTTATATGCCGAACCAGAACTATGGAAAAAAGGTTTTTTGGTAAAAAATCCATTCCATCAGGGGCCCCCATGTCGTCGCAATATCATACAAATAAAACAAAAGTCCATATTTTTAGTGATTTCTTCCTGTATCTCTCCGTATTAGCTTTATCTACTTATTCGGGGACCATTGCTATCTTTATAATTTAACACCACTATGTTTGAGTCTAGCTAGAGTCTGCTTTTATACGAAACCACGAATTAAAAATTCCAAAAGTCTTTGAAATTATTTGCGATATGTTTGTGTTGACCCTTTTTACAATAGCCCACGCAGATGTTAATTCCAACCCGATCTTTATATTATAACCACTTAATAACCGAACTTTTTGTCTAGATATTTTATGTACCTGTTTAACTTTTGTAGTAGTGGTAGCCTTATTTAGAGTGACAGATTATTATTTAATACAACAAAACGAATTTACGAAAAGTTTTTTTTAATTCTGCTTAATTCATTTCAGCAAAATACATATTATTAAATAATTAGTCTTCAAAGTAATCAAGTTCCTTTTATTCATATTTATCAAAGTCATTTAAACGAATAAACCATCTTGTTTTCATTGCCTTGGAATAATTTTCTTAAGGGAGGGAGTCCCATTACGGCAGTTTTTTTTATTCATTAATTTAACCGCATTTTTCATTTGGAAAGACATCCGAATTTCAGCCTTAACGCATTTATGAGTTATTGAGCGAGCTAGGACCGTTTACGAAATAAATCCCGAAAACAAAATTAAATGAGAAAATGTAAAGTTGTTATCTCAAATCAAATTTAGTATCGGAAAAACTGTGATTTTACCCAGCAGATACAGTTGAACGTACTCTCAACCAGTTCTTCTCAACCTCAAAGGTGAGTTTCGTAACGTTTATCATAAAAATGAATTAACCACAAATAAATAAGACACAGGTGGTTTATATAATAGAGTTGTGAAAATTAGCAAATTAATATCAAAAACCTGCCATCGTTTTGCAAGTTCGTTTGTATCCCATATATCTATCATACTCTTCCGCAGTGGTCGGCAAACTAATGAGTCAAAAGAGCCAAAGATCAGCAGTTAAACAATTAAGATTTCAACAATATTTTGAGTTTGTCCAAATTTTTGTAGACAAGGACTGGATTCAACTCCCTGAGGAGCTGTTTATATTAACATATTACAACAGAGATGAGGTTGCCTAGTATGTAAGTGAAATAATTCAATCAGATGAATCTCACCCGCATAAATAAAGGTTTCAGCTCTTTAACTTCACAAACATCAACAGATGAAAGAATTGAAGGAATATAGATGTTCAAATATGGCAAAGATTTCCTTTAATAGCCAAATTCCTATTTTAAACTGTTTCTTCTGTAATACCAACGTATTTTTATAATAAAGTACGTGCATAAACAGTAAAAAAGTGCGTGTTTGCTCTCCATTTTAACTAGAAATTCTTCTAATTGGCGATGATAACAAGCTTTCGCTAAAATTGTGATGACAATATTGATCATTAAAACATTTCTTCTGGGAATGTATGCATTACAGCATGTATGCATTGCATAAAGCGGTTCTTAATGAATGATGCAATGGTAAAGAAGTATCTCGTGATTAATTTTTGACTTCAAATTATTTAAAAAAAAACATTTTGCCCCATCTGCATCATCGAAACAATTTTATCGAGATTTATATGATGTTTTTCTACGCATTTAAGGACAGCATTTGCAATATTCTCGCCACGTGTTGGAACTTTCATTGCGAATAATCCTAAAAGTTCTTTTTTAATACTGCTAGACGAAATAAATCGAATAAATGAGAAACTTGCGCTGTGTGAGCCGCGAGCCGCAATTTGTCGACCTCTGCTCTAACGCAAGCAACGTTTTTCGCTCTGTATTTTCCTAGATAAGAACGATCTCTCTTGAGCTAACTACAGGGTCTTCCAATAGGGACTTCTGAACTTTGATAGTTGATAGCGACCATATTGTTGAAGTGATATTTATCAAATTGGCTGTCATTTATCCAGTCTGTTTTGTCGAATCATCATGGATGGATAAAGCGTTCAACAACATGCGCAAATGATTTTTTTTAAATCAAAATGGGTGTCCTGTTCGGGCAACGTTCCGCGCGCTTCGCCCATTTTACAGTCACCATAGGCGTCCTACCGAGAAGACTATTCGCAGTGCGGTGGATAAATTTGAGTTCAATGGTTCAGTTATCCATTAACCAACATCTATTTGTCAACAAAACGCAAGATAAGCCCGCCAATGTACAAATAACATTATGTACAAAAAGTAAAATAAATAAAAAAATAAAAATCTGCCAAAAACATTACCGCTGTCCGTAAAAGTGTGCTGGAGAGTGCAAATGAGTCGATTTCGCGTCGATCACAAGAACTCGGCCTTTCATAGACCACAACCTGGCGAATTTTGCATTGTGACTTAAGCATTTTGCATTGTGACGAAATTGAACTGACCCAGGAGCTGAAGATAAACGATCATAGACAGCGACGTGTGTTCGCTGAATGAGCTTTGGAGCAGTTGGAATCTGACCCTAATTTTCATCGAAAAACTATCTACAGCAATGAGGTCCATTTCTGGATGAATGAGTGCGTCAACAAACGAAATTGTCAAATTTGGGATGCGCACTACCCAGAAAAGCCACGGCGGATATTTGAACAATGTTATATTTTATACAAAGTGGCATAAATAGACCTTTCAAATGAATAAAGATTTTTGAAGATATCTCACACACACTTTGTTATATTTCAATTTAAATATAGAAAGCGCTTAATGAAAGACCCTATACTTTCACTGATTATATGACAATTGAATTAGAACTCGTTTTGGCTAAATACAAATTGTTCTTTAAATTTCATGTTAACTTTTGTCCATCGTACGTAACAAATTTTCTCGAGATCAGTTATCGAGCCAAAATTACTCGTCCAGAATTCAGATTCTTTTTCACACACAGAACAGTATTTATAATCCACCCGACTAAAGTGGAAATATATTAAATGTTTTCAAAAACTTTGTTAGTTTTTATCTAAAAATAAAAACATCATAACTCCCGTTTCCACACCTGACGGTATATGGCGCACTGCATTTGTTTACCAATCGCAGCTTATCTTCATATTTTTTTTGTAAAATGGAGGTAAGATAATCAATCATACGCTTCAGGAGCCAGTCCAGTAGCTCAATCACAAATAACTATCAACGTGCTTAAAAACATGCTAAGCTTTTGAGCGATCATAATAATGAACATTAATAAACATGCTTAAATTATCGCAGTCATAAGTCAACGCGTGTGTAATCTCCAAGTCAACGCTTGTGTCGGTTTGTTTTTTGTTTTCCTAGTAAATAAATACTGTTCACTGGCGAAAAATTGACGTTAAATAAAAAAATGATACAATATGGTGCATTTGCCAAATAGTAAGGAGAATCCAATACAAAAAAGGGAAAATTTCATTACAATACCTATGGCGACTGCTTTTCTTGACATTTGGCTTGCCAACCGCTGGCTAAATGCAAGAATAGCATGATAATAAATAAATAAAAATAGCAATTTTGGAATATTTTCCATGTTAACACCGGTGAAATTAAAAAACGTGATTGCGCAGCAGGATTATACGTCGCGAAACGTAAATATTTTGATATTTAATACCATGTATTGTGTTCACGGATGTTCCATTGTGATCGAGAATACAATTAACAACCATGGTGAGAAATTGTTATCACGTCGCTTATTAGCACTTCGATAGTTATTTGTGATTGAGCTACAGGGTCCATGAAACATTATAGTATAAAAATATTTTTTTTTAAAACATTTTATGTCAACTATGACGGGAATCGAATCCGAGAATGTTCTGCTTTACAATAGATTGTGCTAATTTATATTTATTTTTAACTTTTTGATATTATTATTATTATTTGAAGTTCTTAAGCATCATTTAATGCAACAAAAAAAAACACACGTATAAAAGAAGGTCCTTCCGAAACACAGGAATTTCCTAGCTAGTCGGGACCTGAAACAAAGAAATTCTGCACGTTTTAAATATGTGAAATACATAAATAAATAAAATAAAATAAATAATTAATAAAGTAATAGAAAAAAAGATATCATTATGAAAATGTTTGAGAATGCCAGGAAAACTGTGTCTAACGGGGGGATAGGTACGTATTGGGCGGATGAGGTAAGGTGGTGGGGGAAAGGGGGGAAGCCTTCGAGGAATTTTTATGTAATAAATTTATTTCGCAATAAAATTGAGTTATGAAGGTTATATGGCGTTTTCCTATTTTCCTGTGTTTCATACAAAATGTCTGAATTTATTTGTGTTTTATTCGGTTTTTCGTTGGTTATACAGCTATAAAACTGGTTCAGAAGGAAAGGGAAGTCCACACGGGCCCTTTTCAATTTACTAAATAAATACATATTTTATTTTTATGTTGACTCGTTTAATAATGTAATGTAAAAATGAACATGAATGAGACAGTTTAATAAAAAATAAAGTGAACACGTATTGAGAAATTCCATATTTTTTTAATTTATTTATTATTATTATTTTTAATTGTTACACAGGTCTTACGGATTCGTGAAGTAATAACGTTGTTGGGCAGAAAACAGCCAGCCATAGAAAAGTGAAACCGAGATAAAAGCACTTTTGTGAAAAGAGAAAATAATCAAATCTACCCAGCAGTTGGAATGTTTTTTTTCTTTGACAAATGTTAAATAATGTCTACATCAGTTTTTTTTTTTATATTACAAAAATAATTTAATTATATATTTGACCAGTTTTAATGATTTTGAAAATATGGCTGAAGACACAATCGATGATGTGCATTTTGCAGAAAACAGTCAGACCTAGCAAAACTCTGATGTATGTTGTGTCATTATGTATTGAACATATACTTCCATGTTTATTAGGGAACTTATTTGAAAATGATAAATTAATTAGTTGGACGCATTCTTATTCTTAGAGGTGGGGGTCAGTGCTATTCAAGCTCCTGACGTCACTGCGACCTGTGAAGATCTATTGTGACGGATATCTTTTACATTATAAATAGTTGTAATGTAAAATATCCATCTCATGGGGGAAACCCTTCAGTCGTATGATCAGCGCCTAAAACATTAATTTATTCTTGATAAGTTGAAATTAAGGAGACAGATTTTAGATTTGGCGTGTTTTTATATTAGAATTTATTGTAATATTGACTATACATTTTGTTTAGAGAATGTACTAATGTACCCCTGAATGGCCCAAGTTGGCGATTGAGATCGTAAAGTTCATTTTATTTTCTGACCTTCAATAATAAAATGGCGCACGTTAATGCATTATCACGTTTGTTAAGATTATATAATTTCATAGAAAGTAATGCTGATATTATTATCTTTAACGATACATTAAATATTTATAGGTGAGCTATAACGCAATTTATAAAATCAAATAGTCCCTTATGTTAGTTAGGTAAAATAATTTGTAATAATCTGTTAGTATAATTTATTGTAATAACTTTCATAATATGAATAGATCTTTATTAAGCTTGTCCATTAAAAAAATGTTTACTAACTTTTTTTTGCATCTTGTGTTCACGCATAATTGATGAACAATATCTAAACATAACAAATTGTGATTATTATACCATTCTTGTGGGTATTGTTTATTGAAATCGGTTTCTTACGGTTTTTTATCTTGAGTCAACAGCATTAGGTAATGTTTTTTTAAAGGTATAAGTATTCATAAAACGTCCAGCATATCACTGAAAATTTTGTGTACATTAAAGGTAAAATTACGTTGTTCAAAAGAATTTTTGAACATAGGTTAAGATCTCGCCACTCAACCATTCCTGGGCTGGTATTCTGAACGGAATTGCGAGCGAAGAAATTGCTCTGTTAGCGTGTATTTAGTACGTAAATACGCGTTAAAAATGCGTTTTCTACGCGTACTTTTGCGTTCAGAATACCACCCCTGAGTATTTGTTATGCTTTATGATTCGACAAAGATTCTTTTTGTTTTCTGATTTTCGATTTCTGATTGCAACATTAATGTTATTTGTTATAAATACGGCATAAGCCAATTTTATCAGTTATATGAAGAATATACAAGAAACTGAACAAAAATAACATAAAACAATGTTGCAAAGACAAACAACGGCAATATATATTCATAAACACGAACAATAAGACTTCGAGCTTACCCATGTTAATCCATCTTCATCCTACGCTGTGTTAAAGGTAAAGAGATCTACGAAAAACCGGAAGATCTATCCCAAATAATTCTAAGACATTGGGGCATAAAAAAACAAAAATTGCTCTTAGAAGATTTGATAAATAGCATTTGACATAGATTTTGACTTATTGTGATACGGTTGGGAATATGAGAAGAAATTGATTGCAACGGAGATGGAACATCACTTACAGCATTAAGTATTTTGAAAATGCATCTTAGGTCTATCTCCGTTGTACGTTGTATTGGAGACAGATTGAGATATTGCTATTTTTTAAAATAACAAACTATATATGTATTATATAATATGATATATTACATAATATTAAAAGATTATCATAAAAAATAACACACGTTTTGTCAGTACAGCAAGAACAAAAAATTACAAACATTGGATTTTCATAAGAAAAGCAATTGGAAAAGCATCTAAGAGTTTTCGTAATCTTTCTCTTGAAAATTGATTTTGTCATTGATAGCTAAATATGCTTTTTGATATATTTAATAGAAAAAATGCATTATATTACAGTAAAGCTGTTTCTCTTGAGGCTGTAGTCTAAAAAAAAGAAAAGAAATCGTACGACTTGCCATTTTAAAACACCGTTCTTTTAAAAACGCGCTTTATTATTATTTGTTTATTTAAACATTTGTTTATTTTAACACTTTATATACAGTTTACATAAATATGTCATAAGACAATTTCTCCCTACCTCCCCAAACTGTTTAATTTGAGGAAATCAGTGGTATATTGTAGGTGTGTTATAATATTTTCATTAAAAAAAAATATTGAAAACATATTTGTATTTTTTTAGGAAATAAAAATTAACTGAATATCTATACGATACTATGAGGAGAAGATAATTTTTCGATAACAAATTAATGCACTTCTGTGTGTGAAATAAGACCAGAATCCTGGACGAGTGTTTTCGACTCGATAGCAACACTCGGGTAAATTATGAAAAAGGCAGTCGAGTGAAAGTTAGTCCGCATGGTGATATAGAAATAGGTGAGTTTGCCTACCATCTTTGAGGTCCCAAACTCGATTTCTAGCAAGGTCAAGATGAAATTTTTTATTTCAAGTACTTTTTAAACCAAAATAAAACCCATAGAATTCTAACGTCCGCACCGTCAAAATACACTCTTTTTTCGATTGTTTATTAACTTAAAGGAAATAAATATTCGGTATTAATGCTTAAAATTTTTTAATTATTTTTTTGAAAATAAAGCAGTAATATGAATTTTCTGGAAAAATAAGAAAGCTTCTTATTCTTCCGTTTTAATGAAATTTCCTTCACACGTATGTTTCATTTCTGTATTGAAGTTGAAGGGTTTAAATAAGGCTGTGATGGGTGATACAGTGAGGCCATTGACCTCTGTACCCTCTGGCTACCCCTTCCTCTTGTACCCTCACTCCACCCCACAAACTAACCCCACAGTCTGGAGGGGTGCAAGCAGAATCGATGTTGTGACGTGGATTTAGGTATATTATGTTTATTCGGATCATATTACTGATTTTAATGACTGATATTAATCATAATAATGGTTTTTGCAACTAAATAATTAAAAATAATGAGTATTCACTGATTTTATGAAAATTTTAATGAAATATTTCATGACAAATTTTACAGCACTCTGGGGTTGTAGTAATATCTCGTGTTTTTGACTCGATGGCAACTCTCAGAGAAAATTCTGAAAAACAAATGGAGGTCGTCGAGAGACGTATTCATAGAAAGACGAAAAAGGACAAGATCGATTTATAAGGAAATCAGAAGTACTAAGAATAATCACCAATATTATTATTCTTCTTTAACACGTCCGCTCTTAAGTGTAACATGTGAACGTCACCAGACGCCTCCAGGAGATTCTATCGCCAGCCAGCACTTTCGCCTCCTCCCACTGGTTTCACCGAATAAAGTCGAAAGATCATTATTGACGGTCTTCCAGGGCGGAGGGAGCCCGTAGGTGTGAAGAAGAAGCAGATTAGGTCAAGGCTCTCCTGATGCATCCACAGCACCTGTTTCATCGCCACACCTTTAAAACACTGGTAATAGGAGGCTGCAGCATCCGTTCTTGGACTTCAATATAAGTAGCGAAATCCAAATACTTTATGGCTTATATTCTTCTCAACTCTCAAAACTCCCAAGTTTGCTGTTGTTGAAAGAATGAAATAATTGGCATATCATTTTAAACGAGAGAATAGTGTTCTAATCGGCACGCATTGAGTTGAAAGTTTTGAAAAAAAGGAGCCACATGAACTGAAGTATTCTCTTATGATAGAGAAAGTCCAAAAGAAATTTCTGAGATATTTCTACATGAGAGAGTGCGGGTATTATTCTTGGCTCTACCCGACTAAGTTTTTCCACGATATCCTTGGCTACAACAGTTTAGAGACTAGAAGGAATGTGTATTTGCCACACATTTTAATCGATTTTAGCGCGGTATGGTCGATAACCCTGAGATTATAAGGAGCATTGGTTTGCATGTTCCCGATAATTGCCTAAGACAGCGTCAGCAGATTGTTTCATATTCCGATATACAGGACCAACTTGTCGATGGTTATGCCTGCTGGAAAGGCTACAGCTATGCTGAACAACATCGCTCTGGATGTTGATCTGTTGCATGTATCCGAAGGGGTTTTTCGGAGCAAGATTCTCCTACTACTTTGACAAAAGTCTTTTTAGTGTTTTTTTTTTCTTGTTATAATATGCACGTCTTAAATTTTAGTTTATTGTGTACATGTTATTTTTTTAATATATGAATTGAATCGAATTGAAGTTTCTTTGGCAATTCCTGGGCGGGTTGCAATTCCTACAATATTATACAATTTTAAAAACAAATATTTTTTGTTGTGTTTACTAAGATCTGATCAGTGATTAGGGATAACCCAAGGAGACTTTAAGTGCAGACGAATCAAGAGGGAAAAGGGTTATCCTTCTTGAGGGGGAAGATTCCTAATGCGATTGTCAAGCATATATTTGACAGATAATTAATTATTTTGCATTTGATATTACTCCATGTAAAATAAATTCTAAAATAATACTAGCCGCTTATTGTTATATTAATATTGTTGCTCACTATTTTACAAATTTTTGGTATTTTAATAACTTGCCTCACTAGGTAAGCTTGTCTCAAGATGTTAATTTCTATACTTTAAATTACTTGAAATATGCTCGCTTTTATCCATGTATAGTATAAAATATAAATATAGTAGAATCGCACTTGGAAAAACGTGTACTTTGAAAGTAATTATTTAAAGTCCTTTTCTAAAATCGTAGGCGTTTACCAAATCCAAAAGTTTATTTAATTCAACTGCACTATGATGATACGAGTAGTTTGAAAAAAAATTAAGTTCTTTATTCGTTTTTGTTTCATTCGAACTAGAAACATGTCTTATATGGGTGTTTTTTTAGGTTTGTCACATACTGATGGACGACCTCTCTTATGCTATGTCTTAGACGCTCGACTCACGCTCGGAAGGTCCCGGGTTCGATTCCCGGTGAGAACACATAAACTAAAATTCTTGTTTAAGCCTATTCATTCTTCAAATACCTTTGTAAATGTAGTATATCTCTTATCGACTTTGTTCTGCTTCATTTTATTTATTAATTTTTATTGAGATTATCCTGTTATATAAAACACGTGATTCACAAAACCTACATCACTTTTGCTCAGAGGAACCTATCCTTTATCACAGAAAGAGTGTTTCGTATTTTGAAAGAGTGTATTACGCTCTCAAAGAGAAAATAAACTTTCAATGAGACTGGATTTTCTATAATGGGACGAATTTGTGTTGGAAACTCCTTGATTGATTTTTAACGTTTGAAATTGATGTTTTCTGTTTATCGCAAAAAAAATCAACATTTATTTTTGTGTCTATATGTTATGAGTACGTACTTATGATTGACTAAAAAGTCTAATTAATATATTTTTTTGATTTGAAAAAAATATTATTGATGAAATTGTTTGCAAAAAAATAAGGAAATTACAAAGAATTTGTGAATACATAATTGAAAATAACGTTTCTAACTCTCTTATAGAGTAAACACTCGTATTTAGAGACATAGATAGTGAGCAAATTAATTTAATATGTTTTTCTGATAATCTTAAAATTCCATTGGATCCGTCTTGTTAAACATTTGATTGTGCTTACAGTTAAAGTATTTTTTAGCGTTTTTATCCATATTCAGGTATAATATTTAGTGCATATGGAAATAAAAGATTTTTAATTGCAAACTACAATTTTTTTTCTAAGCGTACATATTTTTGAAATATTTTAACACTTTACTTTATTATGTAGAAAAAGAGGAAGATATAGAAAGGCATTGCATCAACATATCCAACTAATACTTGAATTTGGATTTATTAAATTTTTTGAATAATCAGCGTGTTTGCATGCAAATTTTGAATAATCATTACCCCTATGGAAAAACGATGCTATGGTTTCTTTTATTCGTTTTTTGTATATAAATAGTACAATGTATTGAAGCTGTACAATGAGTTACCTAAGGAAAAAAATGAAATAGAAAGCTTCGATATATTTTTAATTCATTTGAAAAAATACGTTTTTGAGAAATTTTTATAAAAAATTGTAATGTTTTTAAATGTTTATATTAGTTCTGTAGATGTTTTAACTAACTTAATAAAACATTAGTAAATAAATACATGAATATAATAGATCAAGTCAATTTGAATCAATCTTTCATACATATACCCACCTATGGTAAGAATTTTTGAACATTTTCCGTTTAATTATGTTTTGGAAAATCAATAAGAGAAATCGTTTTAATAGTTAATAAGAATTGTTTACCATAAAACTTTTCTTGTTTTATTTTTAATGCACTTTAACCTTTAACTTGCAATGGTTTTGATAAAATTATAAATAAAATTATCAAGGAAACTTCTTGGTTTAGTTTTATTTTTTTTCTATTTTGAACGACAGGCGCTTTCGACTTCGCTTTCGTCATTCATCTATAGGTATGTAAACTTTCCTGTCAAAAAATCGAAGTATTGTGCCACTGTAATGTGTACTTTCAACTCTGTTGTATTTCGCCATGTGTTTTTCCCACCTTCTAAATAATAAATGCTTAATACCTATTTTGGGCCAAAAAACTCCCAAAAATGAATTTTTTATTTATTTATTTATTTATTTATTTATTTATTTATTTACGGACAAAGTCCATTATAAACATTACAATTAAAAGAAATTTTTACAAAGGAATAAAAAAATATAAGGAACAGAAATAAGCAGCAAAGACAGATGATAGATTTTTTAGATTAAGTAAAAAGCATAGGCTAACTATACAGATTCTTTAGCTGATTTGTAAAGAAAGACATCCTTACACCATAATAATCAAGATCTTGATGATCGTTCACCCGCCTGATCATTCTGGGCAAAGGCGACTGTGCACCATAATTGGTCCTGTAGTGACCGAGGAAAAGCATTTCATTATTTCTTAGTCTACGGGTGGGAACGTTAAAAAGAATCTTTTGCAAAATTTCAGGGGCATCAATGAGACAGTTCATAATTTTATACATGCAGATTATATCTGCAATGCATCTGCGTTTTTCAAGACTTGATATGCTTAAAAACCTCTCCATATCAGAATATGAATAGTCTCCTCTTTCCAATCCCATCTTCCATGCAATTTTTCTTATAAAACGATGTTGAACTGATTCAAGGCGCTTGATATGAACAGCATAATGAGGGGACTAGATTACAGATGCATATTCAAGAATAGGGCGAACTAAAGAGCAATAAAGTGTTTTAAGTGTAAGCATACTTTGGAAATCAGACGTAGACGTTTTTTTTTAGCAAACTAGTTGTAAATATTTATGTTTTGTGTCCTCTGTTAAAATACTTCTTATCTCAGAAATATGTTAATAATAGTATAAATGCTGTAAAAGTTGTAAAAAAATCACGAGTACTGAAGATGCCTACTTAGGCGAAAGCGCTCGTTGGTCAAAACAATAAAAAAGTAAAACTTAACCAAGAAGTTTCATTGATATTTTTTTTTTTTCATAATCATTAACTATGAAGTTTTATCAAGAAATATCAACAAAAAACATCAAGAAAATCTTCAATTTGCAAATTGGGTAATAACAGTAACATTTGCACGCTAATAACTGTGATATCGTAGTTTTTTTTTGTCCAATCGAAAGTTTGACCATGCTTTTTTTACTCGAGTAAAATAAATCTTACGTGTGTGCAAACAATAACTCTTTTTTTTATTTTTTTTTATTTTTTATTTTATTTATTATGTACATACAATATTACATTTTAGTTATTTTAAGACATTTTTGTCATTTTTTTTTTACAGGACTCACCAAGCCAATGAATATGGCTTGTCGGTAAAGATCCTTTACAATTAATCATATGATAGTCCCACATGGTTTTATAATAAAAATTACTACTAACTTAGATATAGGGAGCGAAAAAAAAGTACATGTAATTGATGCTTTCAAAAAAAAAATATTTGGAAGATGTAAAAAAAAAAGCAAAAAAAATAAGTGAATGATCACGCAATTTTAAGATAAAAAAAAAATAAATACAGAACCGGAGTACCAAAATTTTAAACGTAAGTGTTTACATATTTAATTGGCACAAAGCATTTTATTAAAAACATTATTTATTAACATATCCATTTCTATATCTATATCTATATCTATATCTATATCTATATCTATATCTATATCTATATCTATATCTATATCTATATCCATATCCATATCTATATCTGGTATATTACTTCTGATTTTTATTTGATGTATTGACAAATGAACATATTGATATTGTGATTAACACGTCACTAAAACTCTTGGGTTTTGTGAGCAGGACATCTAGTGACTTTACTAATATGTTCACAGTTAAAACACTATATTGCTCACTTGTTCGTTCTCTTTTAGAATATGCATTCGTGATCTGGTCTCCCTTCTATGTAAGCCAGATAAATCATATCGAATCGGTGCAACATCGTTTGCTAAGAAAAGAAGCATAGATGATCGGCCTCGAGAGGGGAGACTACACTTACGGAGAA
The DNA here is from genome assembly GCF_059751315.1 of Micrasema longulum. Classification (NCBI taxonomy): domain Eukaryota; kingdom Metazoa; phylum Arthropoda; class Insecta; order Trichoptera; family Brachycentridae; genus Micrasema; species Micrasema longulum. Next base: position 167,589 of record NW_028277265.1, read on the forward strand.
AAGGAGTCAATGTTAAAAATTTCAAGTCAACAAAAACGTAGAAATAACATTGAATCCAGATTTATGTTTAATTTGCTGAATGGCTTAATTGATGTACCATCGTTACTGAAACAAGTGGCATTCAATGTTCCGATCCGCCGGTTGCAAAATAATAACGTGCTGTTCCTCGATCAACACAGCACAAACAATGGGTTGTATGCACCAATGTCCCGATTGTGTCATATTGTTAACTTGAGACAAAATCTGGACTTTTTTGGTGTAAGTCTTTAAAGATTAAAAAGATAACTAAGATAGACCGGATATTGTCTTAAGGTAGTAATTTTTTTTTTTTTTGTCCTAGCTTTAATTTTATTAAGTCGTATTATATTTTATAAGTGCATGTATTTATTAAAAGAAATTGGATTTACCATCGTAAGAATAGACTGCATAAGTCCGTCAAATGTATAAATAAATAAATAAAAGAAAGGGAGGCAATTGAGTAAACGAAGAGCGCTTAAGCTACCAATAACTATCTCTTCCCTCTATATGCCAGTAGTTACCCACCCAGTTTGCATACCTGGTTTGCCTATTTTGCGCATTTCGTAAAGCTATCAAACTTTACTCGGCGCCAAAACCAAAATTTTCTTAATTCTTTTTCGTATTTCAAATAGATTTCGGTGACAAAAAACAGCTACCTAAAAATATTTTTTTAACGAAATTTTGTATTATTTGTGCAAAATCATTTGTGTTATAATCGTGGGCGTTATTAAATTAATTTATAATTTTCATCCTTCTTTGCAACTCTTGTGAAAACGTGTACATGAGTACCCCTTTTCCAATATATATGGTAAAAGGATTTCATAATATTTGAGTAATAAAGAATTCTGAATATTTGTATGCAGATTTCAGACGGGACTGCTTCCATTGTGGAACGAAATTTCTGTTATTGAAATATTTTATTGTGTCGGAAATGAAAGAGTTTTTTGTATTTTGTATTTTGATATCTCCCCCAACATAACATAACGCCACATAAAGTAAATCTCTCCGCTATTAAAGGAACAATAATTCATGTGAAGAATCCGAATATTGCCATAAAAAGAGGAATTTCACATAAAAAATAAGCTGTTTAAATACATTCTTAATATCTTTTCTATTTATTTTCACAAAAAATACTGTACCGTCAAATTGATTTCTTTTGAAATCTTTTTTGTTATAATTTCATCAAAATGTATTCAAAAATTCATTGTTAGTTTGATACAGTATCACAAGTGAAATAGAAAACATTTTTAAGAAGGGAATTTGTAAGTCTTGGCATCTATTTATTTATTTATACTTTAACATTGTATTCTATTTTTTATACATAATAATGTTCCCTCACTGGGGTGTTCCGTGCCGAGGGAAACATTTTACAAAATGTGAAATATGCCTTAAATTATTTATTTAACATAATAATAATAATTAAAATACGTAATTAATTTAATTAACTTAATTAACATAAACATAATAAACAATATAAACTAAAATAATCATAACAAACATAACCAATTTATAAAGACCAATAGAACAAATTTCATATACAGTACACAGATTTTACCTATTTGGATTGATCCACTCATTAACAGGGCTTTTATTGTAACCTATCATTTTTCTTAGGCGTGAACATCCATTACTTTCAAAATCTTTTATCTGTTCATTTTTGTGAAGTTTAAGAGTTAAAATCTTCTCTAAAAAGATCTCCATCTCTGTTCATAATCATCATAAGCTCGACAGCCCTGGGCCCAGGCTGTATCCGGGAGTCTCTTCCACTCTTGCCGATCTGTCTTCCTTCCTCTCCGGTTCCTCGCTTCCAACGTTATTGATTCCGCACTGATGCAATCCATCTATCGCAGTTAGGGCGTTCCTAAATATATGGTCAGCCCACTTCAAGCGCCCCACATTCATGGAGTTGTTAACATCGGGCGCTCCCGACGACGCCGACGACGACAATAGATCTTTTCTCTCATTTATGAATAACTCTGAGGATTCTTCTTTCGAAAGCTGCAATGGTTCCCTCAATAATCACATGTCAGGATGAGTTTTTATTATCTTGGTATTTTTTTCGTATTAGCTTGGACTATAATAGGGAAATATCAGGTTTTTTATACATTTTGAAGGTAATAAAGGTCTACGAAATACTGTCCAATAAAAAAAAAAATTGCTAATTATTAATAGCATAAAAAATATTTTTTAATTTCTAATTTTGAATTCCCGCAAAAACGGTCATTCCATTGGCCACGCCCCTAATACGTCACGATTCGTGTTTATTTGTTCCTGGCCATTGAAATTCATTTCAAACATTACCATAAATCTTGACGTCACAACAACCAAGGCCAAACAAGTCGCGTTTTTCTAGCAATGTATTTTTGTAAAATTATTTTTTTAAATTTATTTATGAAAATATTTCTTCACAATATCCATATTGATTTTAAAAATACAATTAAGTATTCTAAATACATTTCATATATTTTTATCGGTATTCGAAGTATGTGTTTTTTTCATATTGTTTCTGATGCGCGTAGTGCAATGGCCATCTCCACCCCTTTTATATGTAAATCTTAATAACTCCAAGCGAAATCCAATTTTATTCAATTAAAAAAAATATATATAATAAAATAATGCAAAAAATCCAAGACCATACAAAATATTCAGATCGGTATATTAAATAACCACTTGAAAAGTTAGGCTAGTAAGCGATCAAAATGTACAGTGTAATATTCACCATTTTGTTTACACTTAAACATACATATTTCATCAATTCTTCCATCTTTTGAATTTGACTGAATTCATTTTGACTTAATTCACCTTCGTCATTCCATTACCACACTTTATGGTGCACATGGCCATAAAATTATTTTCTGGTTAATCAAGAACCTTGCTTTATGGTCTTGAAATGATTTTTGAAAAAGTTTTGGTCATATGAAATGGTGCATAATCTTGTTTAAATATGCACCTCGATAAATTTTCTGATAGCAAATCTTCTGTTGATGTTAGTAATTAGAGTTTAAGGATGGTTTCCTGATATTTTTTTGCATTTAAGTACCATGTTTAATGTGTAAAAATCCAACACCACTTCTGATCATGCATTCCCATATCATGATACTATCAAGATGCTTCATGGTGACTGTAATACATTCAAATAATGTTTCTAACCGAGTCTCACTCACATAATTTATTATATCACTTTCAAAAATTATTTCATAGTGATATAATGTTTTGGGTTTTCTTTCAATTTTTTAACAACTTAAGCAATTCCACGCACTTTGAATCACTCACAAAGCTTTCTTATTCCTTATTTAATAGCTCTACGTCAATGCAGATAGAAAAAATATTATATTGATAATAATAGATAATTATAACGTAAATAGACTTTGTAATGGTAGATTAAAAATCAAACTCATTATATTATGTTAACCTGTTATATTCAATCAAGCTTATGTTTACATTACGGTAGCGAAAAATAAAATATAACAATTTCTATAATTACATTTTGGCCTTTCAGAGCATACAATAATATAATATGTATATGAGGGGTGCGTGGTTGTGTATTTATTTACTTTAAAAGGGTTGGAAGGATTTGCCAATTTTTGTTACATCATATTTCCTGTTAGCACTTTACGTTTAATAAATTTTAATTTGCACTTTTTATGAAACAAACTCCGCTGGAACTTTCAAAGGAACGATAATTGTTGAGATTCAAAATTTAATGGGTTTTTTACTTTTCACAGAAAAAATATACACAACATGAAATGAGTTTGTAATGAATGCATAGTTAAACATTATTAATTTAAATAAGCAAAAATCTTTTTGTCAGCGTGGATAAATCAAACGTTTTTTTGAGAACAGGAATTGATTTCTGTGTGTGAAAATTAGAACCGGAGTCTGCTCGATGGCTGTTCTTTGATATAGATCAAGTAAAAATGTCCGCTTTGTTGACAGGGAAGACGAGAAAAATTCATTCCACACTGCAATATTTCTTTGTTCATAGACTCTTATTAAAAGCGTAAGACTAATCAACATGCCTTCCAGGCAAAACAAATTATTTAGATTCGTTGCAAGTGCCAATCCAGTGTCCGATACACCACTGAGTGCTAATAAATAAATAATTATGTTGTAGTGTAATCTGTTTTGTTATGATAATTGTATTGAATTCGTATTTTACCAGTGTTTTGTTGCAAGGTGACGTGCATAAAATAAAAGATGTCAACTTACATGATTTTTGTGGAGTTCTATTTAAAACTTAATCGACTATAAGTAAAGAAAAATACAACGAATGAATACCGACCAATACTGTTTTAACATAGCCGTGGGAATTAGAACAATTTTACGTTGAACATGTTTTTTTATGTATCTGATTCTATATTTGTGGCGATATACTCTAGGTCTGTGTCAACTAATTGCTACTCCCATCTCAACACAGGACTTTTACTCCTATAGAGTTGGGACTTATGTCTCAAATAATGTACAATAAACGTATGTATGTAAGTCGTAAGTAAGTCGTTTTGAAGGCAACCGGAATCGATGGTGATCGGAGAGGGTCTGTGGCTTAATCACAAAAAACTATCGACGTACTTAAAAACACGCTAAGCATTTGAGCGATCACAATGAACAAAGATTAACATGCTTAAGTTATCGCAGTCATAAGTCAACTCTCGTGTTATTTTTTTTTTGTTTTCCTCGTAAATAAATACAGTTCACTTGCAAAAAATCGGTGTTTACTATAAAGAACAATTCAATATATTTCATTTGCAAAATAGTAGAAGTATCTAATACAAAAAAGTGAATATTAAATTACAATTTCTATGGCGACTGTTTTTTTTTACATTTGGCCTGCCAGCCGCTGGCTAAATGAAATAAATAGCAAGATACAAAATAAATAAATAAATAAAAATAGCAGTTTTGGACTATTTTCTTTTTTCTTTTTTTTTATGTGAAATTCAAATATGTGATTGTGTAGCAGGATTATACGTCACGAAACGTAAATATTTTGAAATTTAATATTAGGTGTTCAAAGATGTTCCATTGTGATCGCGAATACGATAAACAATCATGGTGAGAAATTATTATCACGTCGCTTATTAGCACGTCAATAGTTCCTTTTGATTGTGCTACCGGTTTAAGTTTCCGGTCGTTAGCGCCGCGCCGTGTTGCGTTTCTGTGTTGGCATGAATATCATGATATTATATTCCCAGGAGTTGTACGAGAAAACTCATTTGGGACGGTACATAAAAAAAATAGTACATTTCTTGTAACAATACATAGTATACATTTAAACAATAAAAATTTAAACAAATTTTAACAATCTATGAACTTAATATTAAAAAAGGAAAGAAAACATTTAAACAATCTGTGAACTTAATATTAAAGAAGAAAATAAAAACATTCATTAAATTTCGTGTGTCCAGTGCTGTTTTTATAAGGTGGTGGTAAATTTAATGCCATTTTTTTTTTTTATATATATTTGATTTCATTCACGCTGCTGCGGTTATCCTAATTATTCTTTTGAACACATCCTGTAATCTCGACCCTTTCCTCCTTTCCATGATTACCGAATGGAGTTTTTTGCTAATATCCATGGCCCTGTTATTGGTCTTGTCGGATATACAGATCTGGTCGCTTCCAAAAAATTTTTTAAGGCTTTTAAAAAAGTTTAGTAATAGTTTCGGCAAATTGATCATGTCCAATCAGTTTAAACACAGTCAGTGAAGAATTCACTTCCCTCTTTTCTGCATTACTCTCTATCAGCACAAAGATGATAAGGTTACCAGATTACAGAGACTTCCTTCAGGCAGCTTTTCTCGGCAACAAGCAACTTTTCCTCGTATGTGGGCACCGCCAAGGAGACCATATCCTCAGATGCGGTGTGCGGTATGTTGTGAGCAAGCTGTCCAGTGTTGCAAATGCCCATAATGTCATCAAAGTGCTGTAAGTGAAATGAGATTTTTTTTAAAAGGAGGTTTATAAGTCTGATAATGTCGCGAGAGAGGTAAAAACAACGCAGGCAGCATCTCACCCATTATTATTTTATTTGCTTATAAAAAACACATTTTTATCAATTCCTTTGTCTTTATCGCCATTATCCTTTTCGCACCCAGTGGTGGATAGAGCATTGCATCGGAAAACCAAATGTATCGTATTTCGACCATCTGTTTTATGAACACAAGGCGAACAGTTCTAGGCTTCAGGTGCCAGTCCAGGCACAATAAAATATTGCAGTTGAAAAAACCATATACATCAATATTTTCTATCCTGCTAGCAATCGAACCCAGAACCTCAAGAATTGTAAGTTAATACGCCAATATTTGCACAACGAGGCTGACTTATCTTTGCCCGATATTTTTATTCGGGATTTATACTTAAGAACAGCTGTTGAGTCAAAAAAACTCATCCATGGTTCAGATTCGATTTCACACACCAAACTGTGTTTAAATTCCCCTTACACCAAAAGAATTCTTGCATAACTCAAATTATAATATTTGTAGCGAGATTTTCTCTGAAAACATAATTTCCTAACTACTAGAACCTTATGAAATAATTATACATTTCTGTGCTTAATGAAAGTTATAAATTAACTTTCTTAAATATAAATTCAAAGCCTTATCAGTGTTCAAAATATTATACACTTAGCATACAGAGTGTTTTAATATTCAGGATTTAACAAAGAAAAACGAAAATTCTCCAACTTTATTACCAGCTGCGATTTAAAAAGGTGTAATCAAGGTTTAAAATAAAAATATATTTACTTTATATTTGAAGCACTAAGTGTGTGATATTATTGTGTGAGATGTATTATTTTAAATAATTTTACTCACCCATACGTACCCACATAATTGAAATATCAAGCAATTATTTTGTGCTTTTTCATAATACGAGGGTCAGTTAAAAACTAGTACCTTTTATTTTTTTCTACTTGAATAAAGTTAGTTAAGTTGAAAATTTCAGTTTGGCGCTTTTCCTCAAACCTTCTACAATCTATTTTTGAAATAACCTTTTGCATCAACATATGGCAGCACTGAAGTCGCTTGCAAAATGGCTGACGTCGATGTTCGTATTAAACAGCGTTCTTTGATTTAATTTTTGAATACAGAAAGTGAAATGTCCATTTTCATTCTAGAAAGACTGAAAAACTGGATGTCAGCACTGTAAGATGATGGGTTCATCACTGCAATGAAGCTGAAGGACAAACATCGTTGACTGACGAAATGAGGAGTGGCAGGCCGTTGACTACAGTTACTCCACGCAACATTTAGCGAGTCATTCATTCGTGATGACCGCCGGATAACTACACATGATTTATGTCGCATTTTATCCCTCAGTAAAGGCAGTCAGATGACGATTATTCGACAACTGAGGTACTAAAAAAATGTGTTTTTTACCACAATGGAATACATGCTTTTGTTAAAAGATAGACCAAAACTGTAGAAATGGATGAAGATTATTTTAGAAAGTGTATTAATTGTCAAACATTTGGTTTTTAACCTACCCAATTGCATTTTAATTTCTTGACAATTAAATGGAAAAAAAATAGACGCATTCGTTTTTGACTGACCCTCGTATAGTAGAAATACAAATAAAAACACTTTTAAATAACACAATATTTAAAAAATATACACTCGCATATATTTAAAGCACTAACTTTGTGGTTATTTATTATAGTAAAATAAATCTAAACCAAATTTGTATTTAAACCCTTATTTTTTATATTTCTACCGACTTGTTTCAAACAATAACTTAAAGCTTAGCTATAACGGTAAACTATACCTTCTTTCACATTGATAAAGTTTTTGTAGTTTTAAAACCGGTCTGTAGAAAAAATAAAAAACAAGAAGTTAAAAAATGTTGTTTAATATTTATTTTTGAACTTAATATTTATTTAATTTCATATTGGTTTTGAAGTTACACGTGCTCCTTTGTCAAGGTATAATAATTGAGAGATTTATATGATTCGTGATGACCAAAGAGTGAGGGACAAGATATTTTAATATCTACGCGTGCAGTACTTAATAGACCCATATAAGGGCGTGCAACACGTCACTTGCCCTTTTCTGTTTCCGCCAGCACTTCAGATTTACTAAATGGCATTATTCATTTTATTTGTGAAACCACTGCATTTTCGTGTGTTCAGTAAACATAAAATTGTGAGTTACTTCAAATTTTTTATTTACTTATCCACTGACGTTAAAATCGTTTAATCATATTTTAAACCACAAACTAAATTCTACACGTCAGGAAACAGGAAATCGATTTTCTGGATAATGTGTAGTCTGCCTGAATAGGTACAACCTGTTTTAAGGCAGACATTTTTATGCACAATTAACAAAAACATGACTACCCACTAGTTAATTTATTATCCACTTATACAATATTATTTTATATCATTTATTATTTAAGAATGTTTTTGAGAAAATTTTACGATTTTTCTCGATCTAAACCCAGGAACCAGTTTTTTTCAAATTTATTTCATTGAATCCGGGTGATGGTTTTTCAATGTTTGGGTAACACATTGAATATTTTTGGGTCCAAAAACCTGAAATTTCTTTGCCCAAATTCAGAGTTTGTGGTAAACCCCATGACACATCCTCTAGTTTGACTTCTGGTAGTGTGGGAGTGTTCCTTTTGGGATAATAGTAGAATAATTTGATTCCACAAACATTATTATTCCAAATATATATTTCTTGAATTCTGAAATTCCTCAAATAACTTGACGCTGGGGTTCCTAAAGGGCCTTTTTAAAATTATTTTAATTATTAATTTTTGAGCAGATTTGAGAGGTTTTATTATCAATTTATGAGTGCCTACACTGCCTACCCATCCTTTTATACCAAAAGTTATAATTGAGTTACATAAAATAAAATATGTTTTTTTTCCAATTTATTACGGAATAAGATTTTGGAAAGTTTTCGAATTTTTTGTGTTATATGTTCGATGTGTTCTGTCCATATAAAATATTTATCAATACTTATTCTTAGATATTTTATATGGTGTACGGATTCGAGTATTTCAGAGCATATTTTTAATTGAACGTTTTGTTTAAGCTGTCTCACTGTGGTTTTACTAAATGTTATGAATTTTTTTGTCAACATTTAAAGCTGAGATATTGTTATCCAGCCACACTTTTATTATACTGACACCGTTTTAACTATCTATGCAAAAAAATACATTTGTAATTTTCGGATTTAAAAACGAGCACATACAAATTAATCAGCTTACAGTTGGCATCATGGCGCAGTGGCGGAATACGTGGCGTTTGTACCATAAAACACAAAACGTTTCGTTTTTAGGTAATTAAAAATATGCATATTTCAAAAAGTTATGGAAAATTTTTCCAAGGTCGTGCACAAAAAAAAATTACAATGGATTTTTTATTTATTTAGAAACATTTTTTGTTTTAAATGTGACCCTATTGAAGTAGAATCTTGTATTTCTCTCTCAGATCTCATTTAGTGATAACACAGCGCAGGTTTTACCAAACTGCATTCGACCAGCTATCAATACTAATAATACTGAGTGAAAATATTTATTCAATAAATTGTAAGAATAATATCAGCGGACTCCAATCGTCAAACTACACCGGCTCGGAAACGAGTATGGAGAAATTCATATGTTTCGTTTACCATTGTCAGTTTTTAGATTAAAAATTCTTAACTTACATTATTCGAATGTTGTAAAAATTACTTCGGCTTTTTGTATTTTGCTTACCTTTTGTTTAATAATTCCTACTGTAAGCATTTTTATTTTAGTTGATAGAAAAATGCAACGCGTTTGGCCTTGGTTGTTGTGACGTCAAGATTCGTGATATTTTTACAAATAAATTTCTATCGCCAGGAATAAATAAACACGAATCGTGACGTATTATGGGGCGTGGCCAATGGAATGACCTATTTGCGGGAATTAAAAATTAGAAATTTAACAGTATTTTTCAAGCTACTTATAATTATCAAAAAAATATTTTTACTGGGCAGTATTACATAGACCTTTATAACTTTAAAAATGTAAAAAAGTTTGTTTTCCCTATTTTGATTTTGTACCTGACATGTTAAAGTCTTCTGGGCATAAACAATAAATAAATAAAATAAAAATGGTAAATTGAGTGATTCGGGAATTTAAAAATTAAATTGTTTCAACTGTTTGATTTTTTTAATTGGTGAAGCTTCTTTTAATTTTAAAATCAATGAGCATAATATAATTATATACATATAAGATGTTTCATAACAAGACTACTTGAATTTTTTTAATCATTTGATATCCAAATATACTAGGCAAACCAGTACTTGTCTACATACATTAAGACAAATTCAAAATATTTTTGATAAAACCAACTGCTCTAAGAAGTCAAAAATTTGAAAAATTATTACAAACTAGCGGACCCGACAGACGTTGTCCTGCCCGAACGTTAGTTTGCGTGCTATTACTTTGGAATAAGACTTTTCATCGATAAGTAGGTACCTAAGTACTTGTTAATGATTGAATTCCAAAACAAAAAATTATTAGTATTCAAATATTGAACTTAATTAGGTACCTAGGTACTTGTTTATGGTTGAATTCCAAAACATAATATGATTAATTTTCAAGTGTAAGATTATTTTTGCAAATGTCAAACTCTTCTCACCAACAGGGGTACACTTTATTCATGAATGCGATTTTTATGAATGTATTTAATGTCAGATAATTATATTTTAGTATTACCAAAAATCCAGAAAAAATAATTCAACGGGAAGAATTATAAGTAATGTAAGGAAAAAATCTGATTGGTATCAATAAAAAGTAAATGTTGTTTGTAAACATGAATATTGTTTATTTTTTTTTAAATTTTATCCATATGCATTCTCGCAAAATGCAACCCTGGTAGATGGATGAAAAAAAAGGTTTGTGCTTGTAATTTTTTTTTTACGTATTCGATTGAAAATTTAACGAACACGCGCAGCGCAAAGATCTACATTTCGCTGAAAACCGCACGCAAATCGGGTAAGCCGTTTAGGAAGAGTTCAGTGACATCACACGTACAGAAGAGTTCTACAAATAAAGATAAAATAATGGAACTTCGTGTACATTATTCATATTTATTCCTTGAATTTGAATGCAACAAGAATAATAATTTGTTTTTTATAGTTTTTATTTGTTATAAAGCCGTAAAAGAGATTTTCGACATTTAATTTGTAGGGATGAGAACTATTCCACTTATTCGAGTATAAATTAATCTTGCTATAAATTTCATTACCGAAGTTATGGCAAAGTTCGTTCTATAACTCTGAGTTTGTAATTTGTAGTTTTTAATTTAACTTTTTAGTTACTTCAAAAGCAATGTCTGAAGTTTTAATTGCGATATTTCACCAGTCCTTTATTTAGCTGAAAATGTTTTAGCTCGCTAAATTTTTCATTTACAATAATGTGTTTTTTACATTTCGCCAGAATTTCGAGATTAATTTGCAAAATTTTCGGTAAGCAAATATTCTGGAAATTTGAACTTTTTCTTTGTGTAAATCTTACGTTACATAATATTTAAGCTTTATAAAAAACCTTAAGTATTTTTCTTTTATTATTAATAATAATAACTCATGTAGGTAGCTTCATTTTCGTAATATAAAATCTCAAGGGCGGTTCGCATAGTGATTCTATGAGTATTGATTTATATTTACTAATTTTTTTAAATGTAAGTAAAACTTCATAAATAGTGGTGGTAAGTCCGCCTAGTAGTGTAGAGGTTACCGCGTTCGTTTACCATGCTTGAATTACCGAGTTCGAATTCTGAGAGGGTAGATAATATATTCATTAAAAATGTAATTATACTGTTCGATATTTTATTATAGTTGAATAAAGGATTCAGTAGTAAAAATAATTATTTACCAAAACAATTGCAACAAAACTAACTGCGATCTTACATGTTCAGTACTTGATACAACCGATAAAATGAAATATCTTGTTGTACACATTGACTAAAACTTAAAATGGAAAGAACATATTAGTAAACTAGCTAAACGAATTAGAAAATGTAAATAATAATTTATTAGATTAAGGAATACTTTAAAAATCAATCATTTAAAAATAGCTTATTATTCAATTGTACAATCTTTTTTACAATATGGAATTGTAGGGTGGGGTGATTCATACAAGAAAAAAAAAGAATTTGAGAAGAATAAGTCACTCAGATAATAACATAATGTTAAAATTCCTAAATTCCACACAACTCATGGTCAAAATAGCTTTGTCTTCACAGGTGTAAAGAATTATAATTATCTTCCCAATGAACTAAAAACTGTTAAAAATAATATATCGATAAATAAATTTAAAGTAAATCTACAGAAATTTTTTGAACACGTGTAAAAACTACATTAAATTTGAATTAGTATGAACGTATTATGGTTTTATGATTTTTCTTTATATATCTTATGTTTTTTTTTTTCTCATGTACTTGTTTTTAAAATTATATAAACTCTTATAAATAAACACCGACAACAGTGTAAGTCACTCTCCAAGCACAATAGTTAGTCTCTTTTTTTGAGAGTTACAGTGATAACATTTACTAGATGTGTAAAAGTAGATATGTTTAAAATTTTTAAAAATATGTACCTTTTATGAAGTTTATTAACAAAAAAATAAATTATATAACGTCATTTTTGGAAAATCACAGCAAAGGCGCTGTTCAATAAATAAATATTCCAGCACGTCTTGCAGCTACAAAGCGCATGGACGTGTGGAATTTTAGCAACTTAAAATTATAAAAATAAATTAACAAGAAATTAACACTGCTAAAAAGACAATAAAAAATAAATGAATAAAGCACCATTACATTATGGTAAGAAAAATAAATAAAGATATCAGAAGGGAAGCTTTCGTCGATTGTAAGTAGTTACTGCCGGAATTGTGGCTATTTTTCTATTTCTTTTTTTTGAAATTTATTTATTCATGTATATATTATAATAATAAAAATGCTTTATAGTTTTAATCCACTTTTATTTATAATTTTTTTATAATTTTTTTACCAGTGACCGGGTTTTGTCGTGACCGACATCGTCAGACTGGTGGGAGACTATATATGTACATTACGAAATGGAAAACCTTGCGGGCCGCACCGAAACGCCTCGAGGGCTACATGCGGCCCACGAGCCGTTGGTTGCCGACCGCTGTTATACCATAAAACGCTTGAATTTTAATTTTGTACCTGTCATGTAAAAGTTCTCGAGGCGTACATAATAAAAATAATGGTATAAGTATTTTTTAAACAAAACAAAAATTAAAAGTGAAAGCACTGCGTCCACATATCTGAAATCATTTTAAAACGGAGATCCTATACACATACAGTTTAATAATTCATTTTAAAAAGTAATAGCCCAAAATAGTAAATGACAATGATTGGTCGTAAGCCCAGTAAATGCCTACATTTCCACATTCCTATATAATTCTGAGACCATTGCAGGGGACTACTGCGAGACATTGCATAGATGTTTATTTAAATTGATGTTAACGTAATAATATTTATTTTTAGTGTTCTTCAATAACATGCTGGCTTCCTATTTTCCATTATTTTGTATCCTAACTCAACACTAGGCTCATGGCCTCATAGAGTTAGGGATACGTGTATTTTTTTTGTAACGTGTTTTTTATATCTATTTATTTTTATCTATGTTAACGAATAAAATAACCTACATGATTGTATTTTTGTTCCCGCAAAGCCGAGGCTTGTTTGCGGGTTGCATTACCTTTTTTTCTATTTTTTTTTTTAAATTATAAAAAGTAAGTACAGTAAAAAATAAATGAAATTAATAAAAGATGAAGGATACAATATTTTTATTATATGCCCACTTAAGTTTCACTTGCTGTTTTTAATCAGTTTTTGACTATTTTAAAAATGTATTTAGGTTTTTTTCATCCTGATTTTCAACAGGTATTAAATTAAACAGTTTTGGTACTACACTCCCCATTGTTCTTTCTCCATAGTTTTTCTTCTGTCGCGGCACCATCAGCTGCTGTGCCGATACTTGTCAGGTCACGATCTGGTGGGTAACTTTGGATTTAAAACTGCAATCGAGGAAAATATATGTCATTATCTTATACTGACACTGTTTGTTAATATTTATTTTTGTATGAATAAATAAATAAATAAATTCCATCATAAAATTACTGTGATTTTTTTTCGCAATGAAATGGATAAATTTACAATCATTCGTATAATTAGATTTTTTGTTTAAATGAGCTTTTTAACTCATAACTAAATTTGAAGGAATAATACCTTTTTTAAACAATATTTGAAGCTTTATAAATAAAACAACGGCGACTCATCACAAAGTTAGCTTTCAAAACTCAGAACAAACTTGTGGAAAACTTTAAACGATTTCGCTTTACATTTCAAAGTAATTAAACTTTTGAGTTTGTATTCTACGCTTGTATGTGTGTATCCAATATACATAATATGAACAAGTAGTACTAACGTGTGTGGGTGTCTTAAGTTCTTATGCAGTAAATAATCAAGGGATTGGGGACCCAGAAACGTTCTAAATTACTTTGAAGTATGTAACATAGTCTGTATCCGGGGGATGAAGGGTAAAGTATGTGTGTGAAATAAAATCGGAACCCTGGACGAGTGTATTTGACTAATTTTTTTCTATCAACTCTTTGTAAATTTATTGATATAATTTTAAGTTGCTAGAATTCCATTTGACCATGCGCTTTGTAGCTGCAAGACAATTGATAATCTAGCTTCAATAGGTAATCTTATCAAATATCTAAATTTTGTAAATGAGGTCTAGAATTCCAATCATCCATGTGCTTAGCAGCTGCAAGACTTATTGAAATCTAACTGGTATTTTTGTAAATGGTTTTTTTACTTATACACGGTTTTCAGGGCCAGATCGCGAAACTTCAGGTGAACACTTCTCATGGTAAGCTTAAAAAAAAATCGTAATAAAATTTGTCCAAAAAGTTATTTTTTTTTATCTCAGTATGAGTAAATCTTTAATTTCTCGGAGAAGCATTCCTTTCGTAAACTCCTACCCCTCCCCGAAAAAAAATGCAAGAAAAACGTATTTGACCAACGAAGCTATACGCACCTGACGCGTACAAGGGAAGCGGCTGGGTAGGAGAGAGGTAGGGGTTTGTGGAGGGACTGCTTGTCCGAGAATGATAGATTTTTTCCATTTTGAGATCATTAAAAAATAAAAATTACTTTTGGGAAAAATTTATCTAGGATTTTTTAAAGCTTACCATGAAGAACGTTCCTCTGAAGTTTTGCGGTCTGGCCCTGAAAACCGTTTTTAGTAAAATATCTTAAAAACTTCATTTTCAAATAAAAAACAATGTGAATGGGGGCTAGGTTCCCAACTGTCTATGCGCTCTGTAGCTGCAAGACGTGCTGTAATCTAGCTCCTATCTGTTATAATTGTAATATTATCGCAGACGAGGAACTAGAATCCCAACCACCGTCCATGCACTCTGTATGTGCAAGACTGACTAGGGCATTTATTTATTAATTGTTCAGCGCCCTTGAGGTGATTTACACAAAAAAGCGCTATATAATTTATCCAAATACAATAAAAATGATGACGGCTGATATAAAGTAAATATTTAAAAAAAGTAAAATTATTACAGATCAGTCCGCTTTGTAGTATAGCGGTTAGTGTGTTCGCCTATCCGTTCAATTTTTCGTCAGGAACACCCTCGGTCTTAGGGAGGATATGCGGTGGTAGAAAAATTGGATGAATAGGTATTTGAACATGGTTTTTATGTCACTCTCTCGCAAATGGCTCCCCGATACTGCGCGAAAAAGACAACTGCACCTCAGATCGATTGTGCCTAATTAAATTCGACAAAATAAATTTCTCGCATTCCCGTTTTCCGCATCTAAAATCTGAACCGAATTTTATTTTTGCTTTTAGATGGAGTATCAGTGGGCTATGCTGAGTCGACAGGGCGTGGTAACTCCCTGTCAGCACAAAAAGTCAGCCCGAAGAGTCAGCCCAAGCAAATCAACCCAGCGTGGAGCAACTCAGTACCAGCATGTAGCTCAAGTGCAATCAGTTCAACTCCTTATCGCCGTAACACTTACGCGACATAATTCAATCCATTATTCATCAGTTTGTTCTTTCAATCTACAACTGGGGTAGGAGCTTCACAACCCTCAACCAGCTAAATCTTACATATGTGCCCTCTTTACTTAAAGCTAATAATTTCATGTAATGCTAACGTCTAATTTTTACGGTAATAATATTTTTTTGGCACATAACTTTTTAACACTGATTTTAAACATCTTGCATTGCATTCCCTTTTTCAGCTTTCAAAGGCAGCTGGAGGCGCGATGCAGAAGCCTGGGTGAAGATCTACGCAACATCCCATCGGTGATAGGTAGGTAATAAAGAACTCACACGAGAGATAGTATCATACATGGTCAATATAGTGCAGGCAATTGGTAAAATAAACTATAGTAGGGAACAAAATGCCAAACTCTCCTCTAGTGGAACGGAAGGCCTGTTGACTACTGCCAACAGGCCGGCTTCTCCTGAAGAGTTTTATGTGGTTTCCTCTCCATATGAGCAAATGCTGAGAAGTTCCCGATTGGTCCACATTAGTATATCCCTCCTGATCCTAACAGTTTAGATAAATTTAAAGAAATTTAATTGCAGACAAATCCACCTTTTTATCTTTAAACCTTGTCTATTATAATCAAGGTAAATAATAAAGCAACTCCCATATTAAAAATATATAAAAAAACATTTTGCAATATATATTTTTTCCGGGGTAGGTTTTTTTTGGTCATTTTATCAAAGCAGAAATTATTTTACTTTCTTATTCTTATTTTTACGAGCTAAAATCACTCGCAAACCAGTAAAGGCGTATGAAAATGCAAAAAAAACTAATAACACATTTACAGGTGGCTACTCTCAGGAACCTGAGGCCGATAAATATAAACAAACCAACCACCGCCACCGGGCAGAGAAGATACAACTCCACTTTAGTCTGTCTTTCCATTCAAACCTCGCTTCATCTACTTTCATACAGATTCTCATGCACGCGCGACGAATATTCCGACTCTTGACATGTGCATCTTCAAGTATTTGTCATGCTTTGTCTTTCTTGGTATTTTCGTAAATTCCTGAATTTTTTTTTCCACTCTGAACATCGTCTGTTATCCAAAGAGACAACTTTAATACGTCTTTTCGCTTCACCGAAGTTATTTGATTGCTTTTATTTCTGTAATGAAGCATTTGATTTTGTAAAAAATAAAATATAATAATGAATGTAACGATATTATCTAAATGTACATTTTTCAAATTGTACCTACCTGGATAATTTTCTCTCATCCCTTTATGGGAGTAATTCATTTAAACACAAAAATGTAATTTCAGCAAAATTTTCACTTCTTTGACTTGAGATAACGAGTTTTCTCATAAATTTCCATAAAGATTTACAGGAATTTTCCAGAAAAAACATATTTTACCTCCCGAACATGCCCTAGACTGAACGTTTTCAATTTTATTATTCCGGCAGTCGGGAACGTTTTCGGGAATATTTTCCTTTGAAATGTATGCATATTTGATATTTTTTAAAGATCTGATATTCTCAGAAAGAGGAATTCACGTGAATAAGGAATTATCATACGAATTGCTCGTTCCATATTCCATATTTATAATTCAATTCGAATTCAGAGATGTCAAAGAAACTTCAACGCGCCGTATAAATAAAACAATTTTCTATTCGAATATTTAAATAATAAATATCTAGATTTGCAAATTGATTTTTCTTTGTCATATTAAATAAAATCTTCTTGAATCACGGTTTCTTCAAATCCTTTAGTTTTTAGAGATAAAAAAACCATTTCACAAGAAAATATGAAAGTTTACGCGTTAACAGGGCTTATAACCAAACATTGCCACCTTCATGTCTTATTTAAATCTTAAAGTAAAAGAAAAAGTACTTTGGCGGACTTACTGCTAAAAGCAAAATCTTCCAGTCAACCGAAAAACAGACTGGTCAAAAGAAGAATTACATCAAAAGATACATACATGAAAAAAAACGAATTAATTAAAATAAAATTTGTTTTTTAATGGGGAGAAAAGGCTTGCATATATTAACCATATTAAAAGTACATCGTGTTTTACATATTAAAGGATGAGGAATTTGGAATCAGATGAAAAGTTTAAAAGGAGAGTGAAAAAGGAACCGAAGAAAGAAAAATAGTAAAAATATGTATTTTTAAAAACAATATAAGTAGGGGAGGTCAACAGTCTAAGAATATTTAATAATGTTTCAGGCGTTTCTCGAAGGTGGCTAGAGAAGGTGCATTTTTTTATATTAAGAGGTAGTTCATTCTAAAGGCTAGCACCGTGAACAGAAAAGAATAATCAATAAAAATAATTGTCAAAAATTTTGCAGACAAAAACTGTATTCAACCCCCTAGGGAGCTGTCAATATTAACACAAGCTGAAAAATTTAAAAATGATGTGCTATGTCAAGGAATGGAAAGTGTTCTCTCTTGAGAAGATCGACGCGAATGACCATGACCAGAAAGGTAAATGAAATTCTTAGAAAGATATTTTTGAGCGCTTGCGCTGAGGTTGTGAAGAATATTATAAAGAAGTGAGAGAGATTGAAAGTTTATGCGCTGATAAAAACAAAGCCACTATAGTTCGAAGTGAAAGGCTGATACACGGTCACACTTTTTGAGATTGAAAATAAAGCGGATGCCTTGATTCCGCAAACGCTCCAGACAATCTATGAGTTTCGTATTGGTGTCAAGATCGCAAATATTAGCATAGCACAGAGAAGACAATAGAGTAGATTGGAACAGATTTTTTTTGTTTGTAGTTGCAGAAAAGTCTTTTCAGCGAATGGGGGGTGCGATAAAACTTCTTCCCAACCTAAGTAATCCATAATAATGCTAAAATGTTTAACTGTTCACACTCTTATTATTATTAGGGTCTTTACATAGGATGGTTTTTGCGAGGGATTCAGTATTATAACGAGAAGTAATTTCGCCTGAGTTCGATAGAGATCATGTTAGGATCTGTATAAAGGATTTTGCCAGTAGTGTCTTGATAATTTGATGTTCTTCTGTGATTTGGTATAGATACGTATTATTTTCCTTCTGTTGCTTGAGTGCATGTTGTATAGGGCAAATTATTCCAATGTTTCCCATATGTATTTAGGTTTTGTGTCGTTGTTTGATTTGTTTGAATTACTACGTTCTTCTTCCTTTCCGAGGCGGGATCTGGAGCGTGCGGCCGCGGCCTCAATTTGGAACTAACACTGTATTCCTTCGCTGTCATACTGAGAAATTAGAAAAAGGTGATTGTGCTGACCATGTGTATTTGATTGATCACAAATTGACAATAGTGCAGTGAGGGGTACAATGAAAGCTTTTAAAGTTTCTTTGTTTTGTTATTTTCGCGGTTTGATTATAAAGAAATATTAAATTTTCGCTAAGTTAGTTTAAAAAAATTGATATTGATTTGCGAAACTGAAGAAAGACACAAGTCTTTATGAATAGTTTCGGGAAAGGGGTGGATGCTTTCATTGTGCATACTCTGTTAAACAAATTTGACAAACTTTCTAATGCGTTTAATCTAGTATTTGGACATAATCAAATTTTAATGTATTTAATTGATCATTATCAAATTACAAAATGAAAACAACGAAGGGGGTTCGAACCTTGGACCTCTGATCCGTGAGTCCGCAATACTAGCCACGGGACGACGACCGTATTCAACCTATGTTTTAACCTCCACATTTCCTCAACTCTTCTACCTGTTGACTTTTGTGAAGTAAAATAATGAAATCCACCTGGGTGAATTATTTCATCTACTTGGCAACCCCTGAAAACGTTTAGTCGGTTTAGCTATCAATATTTTGAGTATGCCGAAATATTTTTAGACAAGGCTTAATTTCACTCCCTCGGGAACTTATAAGATTAATATTTATTGCAACAGAGAGGGAAAACAAATTTTCCTTCTCTATTTCGATAAATAAAAAAAATGATAAATTTTTGTTCATGTTTTAGTTCACTAGCTTTGCTTTATTAGGCCGGCTTATTTCATTATTAGTAAAATTAAAAATCAAAATTATTTTATTTAAAAAAATATATAACCCTTATTCAAAACATTTATTTTGGTTTTAAACTATTAATAATGATCAAACAACCAGGCCTTGGTAAACCAACTCGGGGGCGCTTAAACACACATTTACGTAACGAATATTGTAACATAAAATATTTATGACACCCTAATTAAATTCACAAATAATTCGTTTCAAGGTTTGACATTATTTAAAATGGCCGACTTACAACGAAACAACATGAAATACTTCAACGATATTAAGCTGAACAAAGTATTACAATTTTAAATGCGATATTTACATATTTATAAATGTAAAAGTCGACCGTAGACTGTAGTTTCCAAGATTTATAGTCCACCTGATCGATAACTTTGTTTGGAATGTTGATTTTAGTTTATTTAGCATGTCAGGGTCGGTTGAAGCATATTTTGATCTACATGCAATGACATATTAATACACATAGAGATGCCCATACCGTAACACTATCAATCATCATTGAACCATTACCCGCACCAGATGTGCTTAATTATTTTATAATATAATGTATATAATTATAAGTTTCGTCCGTTTTTTTCATTTTTTATTTTTTTTATTTATTTTTTCAAAAATATTTACAAAAAATTCTTAATTAAAGTCCTGCTGAGTTGCATACATACAATTCGTCAGCAGGTTCTTATAAATTACATTAATTATTTACACTTAGCCTACATTAACAATAATTTTACTTGAAAAACAATTACAGATTACATTTCGAAAAATTAAAAACTATCACTAATACAAAAAACTTTTTTCTAATAACCATAATTTGAGCAAACGTCGAACTCCTGTATTTAACTCAGTATTTTTAATATTGTTTGGTAACATATTAAATATTTTAGGTATACTGTATTGCAGTGTCCTTTTGCCATATTTATTGCAGTATCTAGGAACAGCTAGCCCTTCCATACTAGTAAACCTGGTGTTGTAATCATGTACCAACTTGAGTTTATACTCGGAGTGCGACGCATGCTGACAAATTAATTTGTACCAAAGTAGAGCCCTAACAGATAATTTATTTACAGATTTATACATTAATGATATTGAAATATTGTGTCTCTGGCGGTATACATCTTTATGTAGTAGCAATTTGATCATAGAATTTTGCAAGGTTTGAATAAAATTAATATTAGTTTCACTTGATAACCCCCAGGAAGTTATGGCGTATCGTATAATTGATTCAATTGACATATTAAAAGTACTCATAGACATGCCCTGAGCCCTAAAAATTATGACACTTAACTCATGCCCAAATGCTCAGTCATGCCCAACGTTTTTCGACCGCTAGCCAGGTGTGACGTTTTAAATCGAAACCAAAATGAAGATCGAAAGTGTGTGAAAAAAAAATCGGATAAACATGCATGTAAAAAGAATTGTTGATTGATAAGTGATTAACAACGCTTAAAACAATTAATATTAAAATATAAATAGTATTTTTTGTAAACGTCTAACTACGCCTGGCGGTGCAATGAGAAACTTCAGCCCTATGGGAAATTGTAAAAATGTTCTCTTGCGCGCGGTAAAAAAAAAGATTTGAGGTTAAATGAGAAAGATGCATTACAATTGAAGTTATTTACTAAGTAGTTACACACGAGTTGCATCCTAGTATTTTGTACAGAAGGAATTTACAATAGCGAGCACTGGCGGAGAGCTGGTGGCCGGGCGACACGAAATGCCAATTTGAAATGTTACGAGTTCTTCCGATGCCCGGCGTTTAATATCTTGTCCCGGTTGACGATGCGGCGAACTACGCGTTCGGACCTGTCAACCTCACGGCTGATGGTTTTGCCCTCCACAATATAAATAAAAATAAATGCAAATAAAAACTTCAAAAACATAATACATTAAGAAATTATAAAAAAGGACAATAAAATAAAAAATTATACATGTTTTGAAAAAGTTATTCTTTTATTTATTTTTTTAATTGTAAAGAAGGTTTCTCTGAATGTTTTGTCTTTCTCTAGTAAAACTAAACTACTTGCTTTCATCATCCTGGCAGCATTCATATTTACGCCACATGTACAATATGTGTTTGTATATAGCACATTTACTGGATTCCGGCGTTAGATTTATTTGCTACCTACTGGATACTAGTAAGAATGTTATTCCTCCTGTGAGTACGATATTCTAGCCATAATATCTGTCACCAAGTGAAATTGTGATTTCATATTCCCAGCGCGATCGCGAATAATTTGTTTTGGCAATCAATAATCCACTGTGTCGTGTTATCGCATATTCATAATTAAGAAACCGACCAGTGCTGATCTTTGCTGGCCACAGGATCTGATCCTGCTTGCCGCGAGAGAAGTTCCGAATCAATAAGGTGGCAAGAACCCAGGAACAAGGTAGGTAACTGAAGTCATTTTTTTTCGGCCTCGTGGCGTAGTGGTCTGCATGTTTGTCTACCATGCAAGAAATCACGGGTTCGATTGCCGACATTTTTGATATGAAATATTTTTTTATAACGGTGTCTTCAAACTGGAATATTTCATAGTCCCTAGCCTGGTACCTGAAGCGTAAGACTGATCATCTTACCTTACAGATTCAAAAACTACTCTTACTTAAATGAAAGACATAACCCCCACAATACATCACAAACAAACAATATAATCACTAGATCCTCAACCTACCTACTTCCACTATCTATTAAAACAATTAGTAACGAGAAAATGTTTAAAAAGACTATAAAAAAATGGATAGTGGAGCTAGGTAGAAGTAAAATGGATTGTCTCATTTGCCCATACCAATATTGAATCAACTGCTCCACAAGTGTACAGCTTATGTTAGGTTTTTGTTATTTTCATTGTGTGTTCTGTAATATATGTAAATAATATAGATGTTCATAAATACCTTGTTTTTAAAACTGTCTGAATATTTGTTAATTATCTTCGTTTTTTTAAGTTAGTCTTCTTTGTTTATTCTCGAATGTAATTTAAAAAAAGTATATTGTTAAATGTCCTCGGCACGGGAAACCCCAGTGAGGTCACATTATTTTTTTTATTAATTATATTTAAAAAATATGAATAAATAAAAAAATAAAATATAACAGAAATGATCAAGATACGCTTCGATTGGTGTATTAATGCAGTGGCATATGCTCTTTTAGATGCGGAAAGAGAATGATGATGAAGACGTATTAAGATTCAGTGGCAAAGAATGTAAAGATAACGCAAATCTGCGAACCAGAAATTCAAGCGTTCATCAACTTCTGGATAGTGGCGCGATCAATACAAATACCATCTCGGAATAAGTACCCATCTTTAGACCCATCATCAAAAGATCAAATCAGCAGAAGGAAGAATTGAGGAAATGTGGGTGTTCAAACATAGGCAAAATGGTGAATGTTACACAATGTGTAAAATGGCCACTTAAACCAGCCAACGACAGGTCATGAGCCCTGTAAATGCCTAGCCTCCCAAATTCCCTTCTGTAAAAAGTTCTCCCTCTCTATTGTTATGTGTTAAAAAGTATTTTTATAAAAATGAACTTCTTTGAACTACGCCACAAGTTCACTCTAATAAATAAATAATAGAGTGCTGTGAAACATATCCGGTTTCCGAGAAGCCAACTCACTAATTAGCAGAACTCTCCCGAGAGAACTTGTGACGTCGTGTGCAGAGTTCTTTCAGAATAGGGAAATATCACATACTACGAATACCGATAAAAATATATAAAATGGATTTAGAATAATTCATTGTATTTTCTAAAATATGGATATTGAGGAGAAATGTTTTTTATCATAAATGTAAAAGAATATTATAAAAAAATGTTGCTAGAAAAATGCGTCATGTTCGACCTTGGTAGTTGCGACGTCAAGATTCGTGATAATGTTCTAAATAAATTTGAATGGTCAGGAACAAATAAACATGAATTGTGACGTATTAGGGGCGTGGCCAATGGAATGACCGTTTTTGCGGGAGCTCAAAATCACAAATTTAAAAGTATTTTTTATGCTACTAATAAGCAAAAAAAATTTTTTACTTGACAGTATTTCATAAACCTTTATTCCTTTAAAAATGTAAAAAAAGTGATATTTCCCTACTACAAATCTTTAAAGCTGATAATACGATACATAAAAATATAATTCGTTTGATGGTCAATGAACAAATAATAAAAAAGAAACCCACTGAACGTCCTTATTGGTATTTGGAGTTGTGAGGTTGCGTGTGTTATAAAATAGAATACATTTATTAAATTTAGGTTATCTTTATTTATGTAATTATTCTGTACGTGTGATGTCACTAAACTCCTAAACGGCTTAACCGATTAACGTGCGGTTTAAGTGAAATGTAAATCTTTGTGCTGCGAGTGTTTGAAGATATTAAAAATTTTAATCGAATCTGAAAAAACAAGTTTGAAGCATAAATATTTTTTTCATCGACCTACCAGGGTTGCATTTGACGAGAATGCAAATGCAAAAAAATGGAAGGATGTTGTTTTTTTGTGTTTAAAAAAAGTTTGTTTTTGAATGTTTACAAAGAACATTTGCTTTTTGTTTCTTCCCATTAAATACTTTTGACTGGATTTTTATTAAAATTAAAACAATATTAACTGACATTCTATACATTTTTGAAAATCGTATCATTAAATAAAATGCACCCCTGTTGGTGAAGAGCAGAGTTTGACATTTGCAAAAAGAATTCAATGGCACTGTGTAACATTCACCATTCTGCCCATATTAAAACATATATATTCCTTTGATTATTTAATCTGTTGATGTTTGTGAAGTTAAAGAGCTGAAACCTTTATTTATGCGGGTGAGATTCATCTAATCGAATTATTTCACCTACATAAGCCCTGTGGATGCCTAGACTTCTGTATTACCTTCTCTTAAATGTTCTTCTTCTTTGTTGTAATATGTTAATAAAAACTATTATTTTTGAATGGGCGGTTTTAAAAGTCAGATGTACTGGATAGGTGTACAGTTTCTTTAGGTTTATATATAACTTCCCTTAGGTAGTAACCACAAGACAAGACTACCCGAGTCTTGGTCCCATCACCCTAAACGTCCGGTGTTTTGCTGGCCACCTGTGGCGTCCTCCCTACCCTCCGCCCACCCCACATCCGCCGGCCGCCCTGCCCGGGGAAGTATGGAGAAGGCAGGAACGGACAAGCGGACGGGCAGACACTCTGGGAGAGAAATGGTGACATTATTGCGTAAATGTTTCATTTTCGATGATATATTTATATTGAAGATCTCTGACTCTTTTTCCACTTTTAATATCAAAGATTAGAAACAAACTAACCATAAAATATACCAAACATTTAAGTTTGTAAGTGAAATTTTTTTATGGAAGTTCATTGCTATTTATTATATAAATAAAAGACGAGTTCAATCCACAAATTTAGAATATCCAGTGACCGGTTTAAAGGCCACATGTAACACACTTTATAACATGCAAATATTACATAGTATGTAAAGGAGCCACTTAAACCAACCAATGACAGGTCATAAACCCTGTAAATAAATGCCTAGATTTCCATATTCCCTTCTCAAAAATGCTTTCTCTCTCTGTTTCCACAAATGTAAGTACTGTGACTCGTTAATTTTGTAAAATGTACAAGTACTTTTAAAAATGGCTTAAAATTAAAAAAAGGTTTTTTAGTAAATCGTAAAAAAAAGTTTAATAATTTGTGTAGTGGTTATGCTCTCGTGTATGGTGTTGCGGACTCTGCATCAGGAATTGCGGGCAAACAAGGGATGATAAAAAAAAAACAAAGCAGTTATTCTTCCGAAACAGCTAAAGAGGTTTTAAAAAATGCTGTTACTCTACAAAAAAAAACCATCAGAATACACCTATTAAACTGCTTTGCAAAATGTAAAAAGTTTCACATATCCTTTCGAGTTTTTCGTTAAAGGTTACAGTTTAATTTATTTTTGTAAAACGGTCTCAGCAGTTTTTAGTCAACGTTGCCCTAAACTGTTATTTAGAAACCGTTTTGACTCAACAGTTTAATTTGTGAAGCAGTAACTGTTGCTGCTACTTTTTTTAAATAACCGAGACACCCATTTCTAGTTCAAATCAAACTCTACAATAACTTTTTTTACATTTTCTAACATAGTTATTTACCGCTAGAAAAATAGGCACCAAGATTTAAATACTTGTGTATAAATTTAAATGTCAGTATTACAAGGATCAAACAGAAAAAAAAGACTTAAAGCTTGAAATAATTCAAATAGAAATCATCATCATCATCATCAATCGAACCTGGGACCTCAAGCGCCATAGGCGAATGCGCTAACCAATAAACTACGAGATCGACTTTTTTCCACTTGATTTCTCTTTTTAGGATTTTTATCTGAAAGCAGCCATCGAGTCAAAAACACTATTTTAGGAGTTGATTTGATTACACACACGAAACCATGTATATTTTTAATCCGTCCAAACACAGAAACACATACCAAATATAAATGGGATACGGACAAAATAACCGACAAATAAAAACTAATAAAATTGAATTGAATAGTCTCCAAGTATTATTTTGAATAGATTCCTATTTAGATTTCCCAACCCTTAACTGGGGTCGGGGGTTTAGGAGAGTCTGGGGTGTCGGGAGACAGGCCAAGGATGTGGCTGACCTGAGCCGCCGCGGGCTGTCCGAGGTTAAGTTCGACCCCCTTTCCAACCCCTAACATGACCATTTAGGTACTTGTGGATGTTTTGAAACACTATTTGCGAATATTGCGGGAGGATTTAAACATCCGGCTATTTATGGTAAAAATATAGAGCCATGTTTTTTTATCTTTATGGAGATGGAGATTAAAACCATGGTGAGTAAAATCAAGATTTTTTTCTCAATCCTGAATTAGACTCTCAATGGTAACCAGTTCCGTTATTAAAATAGACCTAGAATGAGGAAGTTCAGTGGTTTTTTATTTGTTAAAAAACCATAAAAATATGTCTATTTAAAAATAAAAAAAATTACGTGTCATATAGTCAGCAAAATGATTTTTTAATGTGAGCTCTGCCAACTTGTGAGTTGGCTTCCCGTAAACCGGAAATCTATCACCATCATTGGTTGATTCGGAAGAATTTGTAACGTAGTTCAAATTTGTCAATTTTTATTAAAATCTTTTCTTTTTTTTTAATTTTCGAGATCTTTTGCCAAAAAATTGAATGCTCTAATTTTTACCGTCTGTTTTTGCTGTCCGTTCGCTCTACATACATGTCCAAACTAACATGAAAATTATTTCTTGATTTCGTGGATAATGCTCGTATCAGTCTTACATAATGCATGGATCTCGATATTTGTGCACGTATCGTATGGTTTTACCACTCATTTGACTGAGAGATTGCATTTTGAGAGCATTTTTAACTTCCATACATAAGGGTTGGCAACAAGGCCCGTAATATAATGATAATAATGGAGTTATATTAAATTATTTTCAAAAATGTGAAGTAGATTTTTTTCTATAAAAAATATAATATTCATAAACTTTTTTTATAAAACATTTTCAATTACAGGTAACCGACATAGACGTTTTAAATTGTCATACAACTATACACATTTTTCCAGAAAAAAAAAGGTTTTACTGTGTTGGTAATTGAAAATAATTCTGTTAATTTCCCTTAAAAATAATTTTTTTTTTTACATTTATGAATCAATAAGGGTCTTTACTTTTAAATTTTGAATTCCTTCGAAAACGCTTCATTGCATTGGCCACGCCTAATATACGTCACGATTCACATTAAATTTTGACGTTTTGTTTTTCCACTACGAACTCTGTATGAAGAGATCGTCGTATATTATTTCATCCGCGTTTATTTCCATATACTAGTGATTTTACAAATATCGTTGAGTATTGCGTCAGGATGAAAAGGTGATAAATATTAACTTATGTTAGTAAATATTAGTATATAACCACTTACCGACTTTTTTAGTCTTTCGGTATCGATAAGTACCCGTCTATTTGTCAGGACCACTAAATAGATAGTATTTTATATATCTGTGGTCAGGACACTCACTACGCCAACATGCAAATACTAAAATACACCTCCACCTTCACTACCATCGTAGTATATTCTAACGAGTCAATTTCGACGCGTAGGTACTTTTACTTTCGCGGCTGTGAACATTTTACATATTGCCTGCGCGCGAGTTTTTTAGAAAACGAAGAAGAACAAAGGAGTTGTAATTTTTGACAGTTGCAACACTGTGTGTTTTGTGAAGAACTTCCGGACAGATAAAACGGTGACAAATAAAACCGTGACGGGCAGGATTTGATTCACGCTAGGAAAAAAAAGAACAAATATGTAATCCCTCATCAAAATGGGCGTCTCTTAGCAAGACGTAAGTAATAATCTTTTTTTATAATAGCACAATTCTCCAAAATCAGTTTTGTTTAATTAATTTATATTTTACCAGGTTCAAAATACCCACATACTATGTGAAATTTTCACATTCCTTAACCTCAATCCTTTTATCATTAATTTTATAAAGTCACAAAGCACCACTTGATTCATGTGAGCTCATGCTATTGAATATTGTCGATTTGTACTGCTAAATTGCCACCGATCTATACAGTAAATTTGAAGAGTCTTGAGATGTATTTGCTCCAATTTACATAATGATGGGACGAGATACCTCAGATATTTTACTCGGCAAGCTGGAGAAAGTATGCTGGATGAAATCATAAGGAACATTACTAAATCTATCTGGAACCACGCGCTTCTTCAAGCGCGAAGTAGACGTCGAACGCTTTTGCCTTTCATCTTGTTTTATATTTTTGTTTTGTAATTTAAATTCATGTAAAATTATGCAGAAATTCTTATGTTATAGTGATTATTTATATGATAATTTCGGCATACATGATACTGCAGTATTCATCTAAATTAAAAAATGCTAGGACATATTTTCTAGTTACAGTAATTGCATATTTTGTACAAGTCAAATAATTATTGTTGGTAATTGATATAATTTATAAACATTTTTGGGGATTGTAATATTCGAAGGTATACTTTATATTTCAAAACAATCGACATTATTGCGGGTAGACAATAATATTTTTAACACGAACTCGTCTGGTTGAGTTTCATTTCATTTTTTACTAAAATCTGTTGTTATTAAAACATTTATTTTTGTCATTATTGCGCCGTACTTTAGTGTCCTAAATGCAAATTTGCTGAGCTAAGATTTTAAAATGTTCGATACTGTTGATTAATTGTATTTTGAGAACGAATGTTATCCTTCATGAAAATGTCGGAAATGTATGTTAGATCATTTTTATTATAAAAACACAATCGTTAACAAAACAATTTTTATTTCATTGAGTCGAAAGTACTGTGAAATTACATAGTATTGTTTTTTTTTTGTAGAATGTTATCACGTAATATTTTGGAGATATTATATTACATTTTATATTTATATACAGTTTATTTGAATTGCTCCCTCCTAGGAGACATACCTTAATTTACCTTACCTATTAACTGAGGTTTCATATCTCTTAACTGAGCTAGTTCGGTGAATGCGTTTGTAATAAAAGTCGACCATCAAATATTTAATTTATTTGATTCATTTATTTGATTCATTTATTTGATAACTTTTCATTTACAAATGGGTAATATTTATTTATTTATTTATCTATTTCAATGATGTCCCTTTTCCTCTGGCATCTATTGACAAGAAACCTATGGGTATAATCCGTTTGAGGGCGATTTGAACGTCGTTCAGGATTCACTCTTACATTTATATTTATTTATTAGTCTGATCCGTTTTGAAGAGACAACTATTCTATTGTCTTGGATCAGATTGTAATTTTGTCTTTACCCATTTGCAAGTGAGCTAGATTTATATGGTTGATTTTTCTTCGGCGGCTATCCATGCCATGTAGGTGGTCTTATGAGCATCTACATGCGTGGGGCAAGCTCTAGCGTTACAATGTGGCGCTAGAATGCGGAGCTGACTATATGCATTACAATATATATATATAGTATTTCTAAAAATACATAAACCACATGCAGATTTATATACGTCTCGAAACCGGTAGACTAAAAAAGTCGGTAAGTGGTTATATACTAATATTTACTAACATTAACTTAAATGTTTGACCACAAAGTTAAAGCTTTCAACATATATATTATGTTATAAATATCGTTAAGTACCCAGATGCACAACGTCAAAATCCTTCGTAAAAACCACGCGACAAAAACGACCCATACAAATAGTAAGAAAAAATGCCTATCATTGTAGGTGAACATGAATCTTGACGTCACGAGTATCACGATTAATCATGATGGGTACGTGAAGGCATATTTTTAAACAATTTTATTTTGAAAATTGTGAATGAAAATATTCTTCTGCAATATCCACATTGACTGTGAAAACACAATTTATTTTTTTTAATCCGTTCCACACGTTTTTATTGGTATTCGTAATTCATAATATTTCCTTAGGGCCTAGAAATCGTCGATAAATATATGGACATATTGTTTTTTATTACAATTTAAAAAAAAATCTTAACCCTTGATTGTGCGGCGAAGTGCTCTCATATGTTGCTAATAAAAATATTGTTTCATCCGCGACACGGCACTTAAATTTTACCCCTCCACAACATGTAATTGGTACTCAAGCAACCCTTAGAAACCCCCCATTTACATCGATATTGTTTCAATATCGAAGGTATAAAGCTAACACTATTAAAATAGAATATGCAAGTTGTTTGTCGCGTATTTTATCGTATGCATATTTTACTCAAAGCTCGACTAATTTAATTTGAAATACTGATGTTTAAAAATAAATTAATGAAAATGAAAATATGATATCCGGGTTGAATAAAATACGCAATACACAGTTTTGCGTATGAAATATAGATATCCCTAGAAATGAGCTTTCGACCCAATGATGAATACTCTAAAGAAAAAAATAAAAAAACTGAAATCGAGTGGAGATCCGCCTCGTGAACTGCAAGAGGTCTCGGGTTTGATTCCCGACATGGTTGACACGAAATATTTATTTAACCGGCTAAGTGCCATAAGCGAGTTAACGCACTCCCCGTTTCCGTGCTCCAATGGACGGCCATACCAAATCAAAATAACACGTAAATACGCGTGTTCAACGCGTTGTTCAACATATACATCGATAACTGTATGAAAGAACTCAAAGATTTAAGAATGGGAGCAAAAATGAGTGGTATAACTGTTAACTGTCTTCTGTATGCGGATGATTCTGTGTTTCTTGCTAGAAGCAAAGAAGACCTGCAATTCTTGGTAACAAAAGTCTACGATGTATGCGAGAAAAGCGATTTGCTTATGAATATTGATAAATCGAAAGTGATGGTTTTTGGATTAGATAAAAATATAACTAAATGTGAGAACAGTGTAAACGGAGATATTCTGAATCAGGTAGAAGAATTTGTGTATCTGGGAAGTATATTTACAAAATGGTAGATGTTACACAGTGTGCAAAGTGGCTACTTAAACCAGCCAAAGACAGGTCATAAGCCCTGTAAATATCCAGACTTCCGTATTCCCTTATCTAAAACGTTCTCCGTCCCTGTTGTGATTGGTTAATCTTAACGACTCCCTAGGGAGTAAAATCCAGTCTTTTGTCTACAAAAATTTGGACAAACTTAAAATATAGTAAATAGTATTTTATTTCACTTTTTAATGTAACGATTTAAAAATCTCTCATTCAAAATAATTATTTCATGGAGTTTCGTTTCGTTTTCTATTATTTAGTTATACAACAATGGAAAAACATACAAATGTGGAATTATTCTAGAAATCACTTGTGTTTGTGTTACGGTCTTAACGATCCTAAGGCTCCCCTTTCTACTCGAACAAATAAAACGTAGGTAGGTACTTTGAAAAATAAGAAAGCAAATAGAATTAGAATTTCAGAAAGAGAAAAGGGGAGGGTTGGTAGGTTCACCCCCTTTATAATAACACAAGCTGTTTCTTTTGTGTATGGAAATAAAATAGATTGCTTCATTTTATGTGTATGTGAGAGTTAACGTAATATTATTTGAATAAAAGCTCGCGCACATTACACAAAATGCAGAGACTTTGTTTTTTATTCAAACATATGAGTTCTGGAATGTTGTTTTAGGAGTAATGTTCATAATTTAAGATAATTCACGTACAATTGTATAACTGCGGTAAAAAAATTCAAAATAATACTTGTCTCTGAAATATGACGTTTTCTTTCTGCGGTTTAATTATTTTTTGTTAAAATTTTTTAAACAAAAATGGAAAATACGTTTATTATTGTATTATTCTAGATGAAATATTTATAATAACTATAATTTGAACAGTGTCTTATGTTATTATAAATATGGAGGTAAAAATCAAGTCTTTTGTCAAGCGGTATTTTGTGTTTGTGGAGGTATTGTGAGAGAGATAAGGGAGGGTGAAACTCGATCATTTGAATTTTTTCTAAAATTAGACAGGAGTGGACTGTAGGAAATTAGTTGATTTATATTTTTTTTATATAAACTGTATGATGAATGACTAACCTAAAAACTAATGTTGCAATGAAAATTATTTAAAAATAATTGTGTAAAGATGTGTAAACCTCCTGTAGCTATAGAAAGCTTGTAAATGATTTAAACCTATTTTTTTTTAAATTACTCGGCCCATATAATATATTAAAACGAAAATTCACTATCGTACGTTAGAATGTTTAATAACACTATGTTAATGTGTCGTAAAATTTCGTTTGTGTTAGTAGGCACACTAGAATAATTTATGTGAAAATTTATTGTTATGCACACATAAACATACTCGGACTGTACGTGTTTAATTTTTGTAAAATCAATCGAAAGAATTTCGTCCACCGGTTTCAGAACACGGTTGTTTCTTTTCAAGGCTAACAAATATAAATAATGTTTGAGTATGTCCAAATGCTTGCAGACTGGCCGGGTTTCCATCTTAGGGAGTTATTCATATTTAAATTTATTTCATAAGCCCTGTAAATGCCTAGACTTCCATATTCCCTTCTCAAAAATGCTTTCCCTCTCTGTTGAAATAATTTTAAATATAAATAATCCTCGCCAAAAAAAAGGAGTGTTAGAAAATTGATAAGCTGAAGGATTTTATTGATTTTTCGCAAAGTAACTTTTTTTAAAAGGAATAACTGGCTAAACCTTTATTTAAGAGGCTAGTCAAGAATGAGAGGATATGAAAGGAAGTTATGAAAAATACGCCGCAAAACCTAGAGCAGCAAAATTACTTTCTTGCGACTGAGAGTAATCAAACCCGCGATACCAGTTGCACAGTTAGTCATCTAACCACTGCGCCACGGTGCTTTTGTATTTATTTACAGAGAAAATCACAAAGTTAGAGCTTCATTTCTTCAATTTAAATATTTTTTGTTTGGAAATCATTATTCCGTTAGGAGTAAAAATCCAGTTGCTTCGAATTATTTTTAATTAGATAAATAAGCAACGATATTATGTAAATTCAAATATATCTCTCAATTATTTAAAAGGGGTAGTTTGCTGAAAATATTAGGGTTTATAAGGAAACAAACGAAGAACAAACATTCATTTAGCTTAGTTCTCCGAGGGTAAACAGTTCCTACTGGGGAGAAGTTAGGGGGTAGTCGTGGAGAGGGAGAAGGGGTAACCACCCTTAGAGGGAGGCCACATTACATTTTAATTTATTTTTTTGTACATAGAAAAACACATTAGGTAGAACATTAATGTCTCGCTCTTTTAAATATAGTGAAATGTGTTCGTATCTAATTTTTAAATCTACTGTGTTTTGTGGCTTCGTGGTGACGTGATACCTGGCGTTGGTGCCATAAAGACACCGGACTAATGTTGTAGTAGGCGGAGTTTTTATAGTACCACTTTTTTCCGGTGGTGTAATAGTCACCGCGATTGCCTACCATGCAGAGGTCTCGCGTTCGGTTCCCAACATGGTTAATATGAAATATTTATTTAAAAGAATGTTTTCACACTAGAATATTTCCCCTGGGTTGGTACCTAAAGCGTAAGACTGATGATCTTACCTTCATGTGACAAAAATGATCAAGATACGCTGCAATTGGTGTACCAATGCAATGCTCTATGCACCATTAGGTGCGGAAAGGGAATGATGATGGTGATGTTTTGCCGGTAGGATCGTATAGACCAGTGTTTTTGACCTGTAGGTCGCGACCCCCCAGGAGTCGCGATGCCTTACTAGAGGGGTCGCGGGCCCGAGCAAGGCAAATGTAAAAAATAAGGGATAAAAAACTGGCATTCTGAAAAAGGGAAGGTAGCGCCAGACCTTAAGAGGAAACGCGGTCTGACTTTTTATCATACAAACTCCCTGGGTTATGACATTAGAGCATTGATTTTCTTACACATTCAAGATATTTGGCTTCAGACATTCTGTCCAATTCTTTACTTTCTTATAAGTCCACAATGTCAAGTTTATTTGTAGCTGCTCGTCAAACTATTATTTACAATTCAATTCCATAAATTAAAAAATACTTACTTGTTTATTTTTATTACCTTATACTTGTTTTTTATTTTTTACTATTATATCAAATTGCATTGTAGTATTGGCAAATACGCATTTCATATATACATAATTTTATTTCTTATTTTTTCGCGATAATATATGCTTGCTCGTTTATTAATTTAACTTAAATTTGTCTTTCTTGCTAACCGTAACACTTTATTTACTGTTTGCTTTACATAATTTATTTCATAAGCTTATATCTTTGCATTTTTTGTTTATATGCTTACTGTTTTTTCTTGCAGATCTTTGTTATTATTGTTTTTTTTTACTTTGTAAAACTTTTTAATTTATCCTTTTTAGCTAATTTCACATATTATTTCTGTATATTTTGTGTTTATTATTTAGTATGTTAGCATGTATTTTATTTTTATTTTTTTGTAAATGCCTTTCGGGCGTTAATGAACAAAATAAATAAAATAAAATAAATATTTGCCATTAGCGTACACCCATATTTTTTAATTTTTTTCGATAAATTGTTTCTTTTAAGAATTAGAACCATCCAAAAATTCCCACTTTTATGTGCTGCCTTCTGAAGTGTGGAGCATAGATATTATACACCCCCCCATGTGTAAGCTAAGCCCAAGAGTGTTTTACAATACGTCCGAATGCCAGATGCAAATAAAGACCTTGGTAGTGATATGATACCTCGAGTATTCATAAATATAGGTAATAGAGAAATATCACTTTTCTTTAACAGTTTTAAATAATTAAGGGTCTATGAAATACTTTCGAGTAAAAAAAATATTTATTGTACTTATAAGTAGCATAAAAAATATTTTTAGATTCCCGCGAAAACGGTTCATTGCGTAGGCCACACCTCTAATACGTCATCATTCTGTTTAATTTAAATAGAACATCGTCACGAATTTTGACGTTACAATTGTCAAAGCCAAACATGTGACGTTTTTCAAAGACATTGTTTAACAATTTTATTTCATTAATCATGTATGAAAATATTTCTCTACAATATTCAGATAGATTTTGAAAAGACACTACATTTTTCTAACTCCATTTCAAATATTTTTATTGGTATTCGTAGTGTGTGATATTTTCCTATGGCGCTTAGGAATTATTTGTCACTTACCCATATGATCAAATCAATATCCGAAGCAAATAATAACTCGAATTTTACATGTTTGTAAGCTAAAACGGATTTTCCTTTAGTTTTCTCTTCCGGAATATTATTGTACGTACTGCAGAATATAGTATTTCGTGTTTTCACTCCATTTTGTTGTACGTAAACTTACGCCATAAATGCAGAAATAATGGAGATTATCTTTACAAATAACCTCCCGATTCCATTAAAACGGTTAAATAAATTTAAAGTCGCAATCAAATAAATATAATAATGGTTCAAAGTACAAATTGCGTACAAAAGAGTGCTTACAGAAAGTCATTAAAAAGTCAAAACATGCCGTAACACTTCACTTAGCCAAAACATATAGCCGCAAGCAGTAAAATGACGCTAGACCCCGGAGGCTTTCACGGGAAATTGAGTTAATTCTCCATCTAAGTTTTCATAGCTTAAGTTGAATATCGCGCGAGGAATTTTAACCACTCGGTAAGTTTTGATTGCGCTGGAGATAGTATGTTCCCGTTTATGAGGTGGCTGTTGGCACGCAACAAACTCATTACTGAGATCCATAATTTTAACTTTCTGTAATTATTATGTTGTTGATATGTAATTACCCGGTGTTTTGTTTAATCTTAATGCCTTCGCCCGGATACGGACTTGTTAAATAATTCCATTAAGTGAGAGAGCAATTAATTTCATGATTTTTCATAGTTTTTTTTACAAATCAAGTACACGTCTGCAGGGCCGGCGACAGAGAGCGCAGAGGGCGCAAATGTCCAGAGGCCCGGTTTCTTAGGGGGCCCGGGCCCGAACTTTGAAAACACTGTTGATATTTTTTCATTTTACACAAACATTACAACTATAATAATGAAAATTAAAACAACCAGGCCCTAGAAACTTTTTTGAATATCACAAGTTTTATAGGTGCGAAGGTTTTTACGATCACTGTTATGCTTGTAAACTTGGGCATCCTGACAAATCTGCAATAGCGGAACACTTTATAAACACCGGTCATTTTTCGCATTTGAACCGAAAATTTGGACTAAACTCAGTAATTACAGTGCACAAATAATAAAAGAGGCAATTAAAATACACAGACACCCAAATAACATAAACAAAGACGACGTGCTTAAATTAAACTTTACATGGTTCCAAGCACTACATACTACAAAAATAAATAGAAATGTGTCTACTGCCGACTGCGACACAATACAAATTACTAGTACTTAAACACACACTTTTTTTCTACAAAACACTCAGTTTCCCTGAAGATGGCTCCTGCAATGGTAGCCGAAACGTCGGAACAAATCCAACACACACGGTATCACCAAAAAAAAAAATCATATTGATCACAAGTTTTGTTTTTTTTTCTACACTTGCGCTACGAAAGCGTATTTATACGAAGTTTCTTGAAAATGAGTGAGTTTTTTTTTTTAATGGTTTTCTTCTTTTTCTTCTTCAGCCTTGTTCTCTTCACTGCTAGATAAAGGCCTCTTTCAGTCGTCTCCATTTCTTCCTATCACCCGCTTTCATCAACCATGTTTTATCGACTCTCGAGGCAATGAAATCAACCCATCTTTTCTGTAGCTTAAAAAATGGTGTTTTGTAAAAACGAACAACTTTGAGGGTCGTCACTAGTCTTAAAACTGAAACATAACCCAACAGTTTTCAAAAAAAGTTATATACTGAAATTTTGCTATAAAGTTGGAGATCAGGATAAGTTTACTAACACATTTTACCCAAAAACCTTACGTGCGGGAAAAAAATTGAAAGTAAATTCGGAATAGGCGATAATTTTTTTATTATCTATTTATTGTATCTATAAATAATAATCACCTTATTTTGTAGGCATACAGCGTAAAGTGGCCTAGCCAAATATTGCAATTTTTACTTTTTAAACAGAAGGCGACTAAACTACTCATAAAGGAGTAGTTTCGCGTTGTGACCATTAGTTTCTTTGTACACGTCACTCAGTACGCAACTCCCGATTTGAATTCAACTCTGCTGAGTTGTGTCGTTTTAATGTGTAGAAATAATGCTGGGATCAAAAAGAAACAGGATGGGATCACATTTCGTGTGTAAGTGGCAAATAAATGTGTAGTTGCAAATGCATTACTTAAAAATTTAATTATTTTTCTATCTGTCAGGATGTCGAAGAAAACAAAATGGACATTTTGTTAGTGCTGCCGGGGTAGTTAAATTCTTTACGCTACTTTGCTCATCTAATGTGAGAACTAACGAAAATTGGACCTCTTGGATTAAACAACGCCGTGGTGGACATTTGACCGATATTTTCTTTAAAACATCAAATATTATTTAACGCCACATAAAAATATCCGTTTTATGTATATTAAAATTTCTTTTATTTTTTTAAGTTCAAAGTTCATTAATGTAATTACTCTTAATAAAAATGACCCTTTACTTATCTACTCTGTTGTGTCAATTAATATTTCCGCGTGTACAATTAAATTATAGAGAAAATAATAAATTGCTTTTTTTTAAAACTTGACTGTGTTATTTTAAAACATTTGTGTTATGATTATATTCTTCGTGATCTGGCAACATTACGCGGTGACTTTACGCATACACGCGGCGAAAGTGGGTTTTTTTTTCAGAATCAGTCCGATGTATGCAAATATGATTCTACGCTCCTTCTGAATTATTCTTAATTCTATGGCTGGGTGGTATCTTTTACTAAAAATAAATTCGTTTACTTATATCTCAGTTTTTTTTAACAAAATTGATAATTTTATACTAATCAAGTCAGTCGGTGAACATCGACTACAGAAATTATTGACAAAATCAAAACACTTTCATACTAACACAATATTTTTCTGAAGCTTTGCACTATGTAAAACAAAAGAAACTTAAGATCAAAAGTATACTCAACAGCAAAACTACCAGTTTATGTCGATGTAAAAACATCAATCTTGATTTGCCAACAAACGAGAATTCTGACTTGGCCTGTTTTCGTTGTATCCTCACGATTTATTTCTCATAACATTCAAAAAGTTTTATTTTTTTTATTTTATTTTTATTTTATTTCATTGGAAAGCCAACAGACATTTATACATTTATAAAAATCAATTATTCCATAAATACATATCATAAAATCCAATTAGAGGCTTCCACATAATATTGTTATTGTAAATGTTGTCACATAAAAATTATACATAACATAAAATAACTTATCATACAAAACTTATAATATTACTAGAAATGTAAATGAATATTGGTCACACAGTTGCACATTATAATATATAATACAACTATAGTTGACCATACAGTGTTCATTTATTATGTGCCTACATACAGAACTGCACATAACCTGCATAATATAGGCTGCAGATTCAAGGCGCAACATCATAACTTGAATTATTTTTGGAAATTTCACTTTTAAAGGAAGTTAAAAATATGTAATTAATATCAATACAATTTAATTTCTGATTACACATATGGCAGGTTCTATTTACAAATGAATTTTGAAAAGATTTAGTTGAGCATTTAGAAATTTTAAAAAGAGATTGGTTTCTGGTCTGCGTTACTGGGACTCTAAAATTAATAAGTGACAGAATCTTAGGGCAATCTATCATGTTATTCAAAGTTTTATACATAAAAATGGCATCAGCCATGTTCCTTCGAGTTTGGAGAGTTTGGAGTTTAGGTAAGTGTATAGATTCATCTGGACCTGTATTCTGAGTCAACCGTCTAAAATTACAATTCGATAAAAAATTTGATTGTATAGATTCAATTTGGTTAATGTATTTTTTGTATTGATATTTTGTTTGGTCAATCAGTGTAATCATCATAATTTCCATATCCACACTAGGTGATGCATAAGGCAATGCATTGTTACACCGATTGCAGCATGTCACATTCATTTATGTATCGTAAAGGTAATGAAATGTTATGAATTTATTTATAAAGGTAGTTGTAAAAAAAAAACTAAAACAACTAGTTTTAACTCGTCGCTTCAGTTCGTTTTTATCCAAAAGACTATAACACAAATCTGCAGATTTTGATCTTTAAATTTTTTTATGAACTAAGCGTAAATAATGACCACAACTTTAGACAAAAACCTCGCAAACAATAAAAAAAATCATTTCAATTTTAAAAATAAAGGTTTTTTCAAAGTTAATGCATTCTTAACTCAATTTCGTTCAAAATGATATGTTGGACAAAAACAAACTAAATCGACAAACTATCATTATACATAATATGTACAAAAATAGTTTCAGTTACTATATGTTAAATAAATAACAGCATTTATCGATACTATTTCTGGCCGATTACCTTTCGTTCCCATCCTTCCTTTGACCCATCCTTATGGTACCTACCTAACATCAAGATAGAAGATATTCAAAATCAGAAAATTCGGATTTAGAACAAAAACCAAACAACATTTTTGACTTCATATAAAATCGGGTAAAAAGTGGTTGGAATCGTCGCGCGTCGTGGAAAACATTGTTATATTTTATAGTTCATTTTGTCATCCAGTGCCAGAAATTGAAGAACATTCAGACCATATTAAAGGTAGGTATCCATTCCATATTCCAATTCTTTTTCAAATATTTCCCAATAACAAAACTGAATGAAATTCGTCTTTCATTTACAATCCGCCTTTTCGTTAACACTATATTACAAGTTATTATTATATATTACAGACGTATTTTTCCTATTTTTTTCGTATTTTCCGTTCTTCATCTGATTGAATTATTTAAACAACTTTTTATGCATCATTTTTCTGTTTCTAAAGTTCACATAAGGATTGTTTTATACCAATATATTGTTACTTTTCTTTAATATTTTATTTTGTTTAGTAGGCGTTATATTGTCAATTACTTTAATCAGAAATCAATATTCTCTATTATTTACTTCACGTATAGATGTTTCATTATTCCAACTTTGTTTTTGATGATCCAAACATATTTTTTCTTCGCTGTTATTTCGTTTTCATCTCTTTTATTGTATGTTTTTTGACACCAATATTAGAAAAAATCCGTCAAAAAATTATGGTCTTGATTTGAAAAATAACACTACTGCATTTTCCTTTTTAAATTTGTTTTTAATTTGTATAACGAGTATCGTGAGTTTTGTTTCTTGCAGAACCACATTTTAAATTATCTTGAAAGAATGACCATCAGAGTTAGGTCTTAAATGCCAGTCTTTGACCTTTTTGGGTACTATGAAATATTCCTTTTTAAAAACAACTTTTCTAAAATAAATGAATAGGTACTCGTACATCTTCTTTTAATTGTACAATTCCATCTATTTTTCTTTTTCATGTTTTGTTTGCATTTCAGCGTAACCAAATTATATCTAGTTCTGGCAATCTTTAAACATTCAAAATATGATAAATTATCGCTTTGTAACAAAATAATTTCTACAATAATTTACAAAACGCCAATATCCCTTACGTATGGAACGAGCCAAAAAATCAAGGGAAATTTTACAGAAAAGGGGCGCTTAATACGTATGAAGACATGACTAGGACGTGAGTCCTTCTACGCATATTAAATAGACGGCCAGATGAAGAAAGAAGAGCGAAATAAATCAAAACAATGCCTAATTTGTTTTGAAAACCTTTTTCTCAAATTCTGAATTCTGCGTAAGAAAAAAAGTTTTTCCAAAAAAAGTATTAAAGGTTTATTTTTTTAAACTCCGTTACCTAAACAAGACTTATTATTTTTAATTTTTGGTCAACTTTTATTTTTTGATAATATTAAATTTATGTTGCTGTTAGATTTAAAGAGATAAATCCCTTCAAAAAAATTGCGTTTGCAGTTTGGAGGGAAATTAAGTTTATGGCCACAGTGGAGAGCGTTTTGTGGAGTGGTGCCTTGCCGCACCCACGCTGTCACTATGGACGCTACACTTGAACGTAGTTATGCAGAAAGCAGCCAGCGATAGAAAAGTGAAACTGAGATAATAGCACTTTTGTGAAAATACCGAATAATCAAATTTACACAACGGTTGGAATGTTTTTGACTTTAACAAATGATAAACAATGAAAACATTGTTTTTTTTTTTATATTACAAACAAGAACTTAATTATGTATTTGACCAATTTTTATGATTTTCAAAATACCGTAAGATTTTCCTAGTGTTTTCTGCAAATTGATAAATGCCGTTTTTGTGATCGAAACTATTTTCAGACGGTGATTTTTTTTTTTATTTCTCCTTCATTACATAAAAAAAGAATAGAAGAACATTAATTTATGTAAGGACATATGATTGTTATATATAAGAACACTACTCTTTACATCTATTACAATTTGCAATCTTCCCATAAATGCTTTTTATTTTTTAAATTTGTCCGTGTCTGGTACCAAATCCAAAACATTGTGCGTGGTGGTGTTACCCGCTAACTATTAAAACACGAAACTTGTACTGTTTATAATATTCAAATATGAAATTTCATAAAATTAACTCAGAAAAATTATAAATTCAAATTTTTAAGGAAAAATTTCCATGACAAAAGTGCCCTGAATAAATCTTCGAAGCGATAAGTTGAAGTATATTTATTAAGACTGAAAAAGACGCCGCTATACAGGATTGGGTGGGAGGGAGTGAGACGGAAATAGATTATAGAACTTGGAACGATTTGAAATTCAAACTCCAGACTTCGAGAGTTTTCTATGCAATTTAAACATTTTGTGCAACGGAATACCAAAATGGCGGAACATAATTACATTCAGTTTTATTAATGTAATGCGCGGTTAAAAATAACGAGTTGATTCAAGATGCACCTTTGACAAATAATTGCGTTATCAATAATATTTAAATATACATTTAATTAAATATTACACGAGCTGAACCCGGCAATGCTTTGCTATTGCTAGATTTGAGTTCTTGCTAAATTATTAAATGAACACAATCGAAAGTTTGATGTCAATTATTGTATTTAATCCAAATTATAAATGTACTTCTTTTTCTTATATTTTTCATTGATAAACCCTTACAGGTTACATACATTTAACAAAATATTTTTACTTTTAAAATTCAAATTCTACTCATAAAAATAATATTTTTAACATCTTTTGTAGAGGTTGTCTGAGTCTTTTGTTTATTGTATAATTTCAGTCCATGGTTTATTAGTCTCGATTGTCATTTTCTCGTTTTAAAAGGTTGTTTATGATATTATTCTGATATTCTCGTATTGTGTTCATGTTTACTACAGTTTTTTTCAAGTTTTAATTCTTTGTCTACAATTACATCATTGGCTAATTTATGAATAAGTTTTAAGGATTTTAGTTTGAAGAGTTCAGTTACATTCAATTGTTTGGTTTGTTTAAAAAGTTCTTTAGTTGCTGTTAGATAGGGTAGGTCAGATACTAACTTTAATATTTTATTTTGGTGTCTTTGTAGTTTGTTTATGTCATTTTGATTTTCTGTTCCCCATAGCAGTTGCATTTAACATATTTTAGTTTTTTCACAGGCTTCATACATTTTTTTTCCTTTTTTGGAACAAAGTTTTTGATTTAAAAAAAAAAAACTCTATAATGTCGCCACTTTGCTAATTAAATTGTTGATATAAACAAAAAAAATACTGTTCAAATAGATATTATAAAAACTTACGCGTAAAACACATATTGTCAAATATTTTTTATCACTGGATTAAAAATACTTCATGTTTTAAATAAAATATTAAAATTAGTCAACTTGGAAATCTTAGAAATTAAAAAAGCGATTCATAATAAGAAAAAATAATACGAAACCAAATATTTTTTTAAATTTTTAGTCCACTCCTGTTTAGTTACGAAAATATGCATCTCAAATTACCACCCTTTTAGTAAAAAAAAAACTTTATTTATTAGCTCTACGCGTAGTAAGAGTATTTAGTAAACATGGATAAAATAAAATAGGAAATAATTCATTAGTTACGTTAACCTTGACGAACAAGCTTGTTTGCTTTGAAACCGGTCTGCGGAAAAAAATAAAAAATAATGGTTAAAAACAAAGTTGTTTTAATAATTTTATTTTAATGAATAACCACAAAGTTAGTGCTTCAAATATAAAATATTGACAGTATTTTTTTTTTTATGAATTACTAAAAATGTAAATGTCTTTCGCATTGCGCTTGT
The DNA here is from genome assembly GCF_059751315.1 of Micrasema longulum. Classification (NCBI taxonomy): domain Eukaryota; kingdom Metazoa; phylum Arthropoda; class Insecta; order Trichoptera; family Brachycentridae; genus Micrasema; species Micrasema longulum. The sequence continues at coordinate 211,289 of NW_028277265.1, forward strand.
GAACCTTGTTTTACCTACTCGATTCGTGGTTCTACGACACTAACCACGGAACCACAACCTGTTTCGAATTGGTATATCAATCCAGTGTCATATGGACCATTGGGTGCACATAATGATTTAACACTCTTGATAACTGCTACATAAAAATTAAAATGTACTATTATTGCTATTATTATTCATGACGCCAACCATCAAAGCTACCATCACAATAATCATCCCCTTTCCGCATCTAACGGTGCATTGAGCACTGCATTGGTACACTAACTGTAGCGTATCTTGATCATTTTTGTTAAATGAAGGCAAGATGATGCTGTCTTTTGCTTCAGGTGTCAGTCCAGGGCCGTCATTATGATGGGAAGCTAACGACGTCATACCTTCACCATGACGGTATAGTTGAAGATAAATTCTCTCTAGTGATTACGAAGATACACTAACGATTCCCCCACCATCAAGTTTCGATGTTAGTACATCGGTTTGTACTTATCTACGCATTAAAAAGGACAAAAAATTTGTTCCGAATAGCAATTTTTCCTTCAATTTTAGGACTTACTCAGATTTTTTATCGTTCTGAGGCTGGCACTTTTTTTCTTAAAAGCCTATTAAAAATATAATAGAGAATTAAGCAAATTTTAAAGTTGATTCTGACATAACTTGTCAGTTTCGAAAACGAACGCCTAGATGCACAGACAATGTAGCTAGATTCTGACATATTAACTCATAAGAGCATCTAGGCGTAAAATGTTGCCACTATAAAGAATCAATTTAGTTATTATAATTTTTATATCTGTTTTACTATTTTCCTGAGTGTACGTATACAGACGTTAAGGAAGCGACGTTAAACACCTTTAGGATGACACGCCATTATTTATTTATTTTATTTTCATTTTAATTGCACAATGAATAACCACAAGGTTAGTGATTCAAATATTATTTTTATTGTGTTTCTATATATTTTAATAATTTAATATTTGCTTAGTACTCTTTGCATTTTAAGCTACTATTTGTATTGAAAAATATACGCTATCAAGAAAACCCAACATTAAAACTTTACTGAAATGTGTAAATATTAAACTATCTGCTGATAAAACCAACCTCTGCCCAGTGTACCCGCAAAGATCAGATTTGCATAACTAATTGAAAATCACTTAAATTGTTTGCTCCAAGCATCCAGCTATTGCTAAACCTTTCCTCTAGACGTTCAATAAAAATAAATAAAAATATTTACACAAAGAGTTTAAGGGAAGTTTTTGCAGGCCAGTGGAGTGGAATAAGAGGGAGAGGCGAAATAAGCGCCCGCAGGAGATAGAGGGGGACGTAGTATACTATTTGTTCTCTTGGTAACAAACGAGCTTTTATTGCTTTTTAAAACTAAGAACAACTTTGTAATTTCAAGTCTTTTGACGTTTTCTATGACTTGGAACAAAAATGGATGAAAACAATTTCAAAAACTTTTTTCTCTCAACGTTATTGAATGTTTACATATACAGATTAAAAATATTTTGAGCTCGTCCAAATGTTTTTAGACAAGGCTGGATCTCACTCCCTGGGGAGTATTGAAATTTTTAAGGTGTGGTAACAGAGACGAAAAATTTTCAGGCGTTGTCTAGTTGGTAAATTAATACAGCAAAGTGAATCTTTATTATTGTTTTTTTGAATTTTTTTTAAATAATCATTTTTTTAAATATTCATTTAATTCCCACCAAAATGCGAAAGCAGTTTTTGCAGGAATTTTTCCCGCCCACATCAATGAAGGTTGCAGCTATTTTACTTCACAAAAGTCAACGTAAAAGCACATTCCTCCACATACCTGAAACCGTTTTAAAGACCGCTTCCTATCGGTTTCACTTACACAGAAAAGCAACGTTTTTTGTCAACAACGAGTTACTATTTTTAAATGTTTCATTTCTACTCTTAACTCTGCTGCTTTCACTGTAAGTTTGGAAATTTATAAGAAGGGACTTTGTCATATTGCAAACACAGATGGGAGCAAAAACTGTATTTACTTGTATCACAATTTACAATAGCTCATGTCCATCAGCGGCGAGCTGTGATTTATTTTATGGGTAATCTTCAAAAATGTTCATTAATTTGTACCTACGTATGAATAAATAATAATATGTAAGTATTATAATTATAAATGACTATTTTATTGTGGTTCTGTAAAAATCAACTCAAACCACAATTATTACTAACCACGCGATATAAGTAGCTTTATTCTATACTATTTTGATACAATACTTGTACAATAGTTTATCAAAAAATACCGCAATGACATTCAGCAGATTTATCCTTTATGATTTAAATGTCAACACTGAGTACTGGCCGATTCCTTTGAAAATAAATAATGCCAAAAACGGGCACTGCTAACGCTATATGTCGTATGTCATACCAACGGTATCCTATTAAAGAAAAATAGTCCTTCAGAAATAGTGTTCGAAATACTTGTTTCCAAATAAAGAATCTTCAAGTAATATTTTTATTCTGAAAGCTTGTTTTAGTACTAAAAAAACGCGACTACTCGTAGGTTAAAGACGACAAATATGGTTAGTTTTTTTGTATGAAGAATAAGCTGAGGTAATCGGCTAGTTTCATCGTTCACTGAGAACTTCTTCTTCTTCATTATCATTTTCTTCTTCTTCATAATCATCTTTTTCTTCTTTTTTTCTTCTTCTTTTTCTTCTTCTTCTTATCAGCCCGTTTCTCTCCACTGCTAGATATAGGTCTTTTCCAATTTTTTCCATGTTTTTCTGTCCTGGGCACTCTGTTTCCATCCATGGCCCACGAGTTCGACGACGTCATCAGTCCATCTCCTCTGCGGTCTCCCTACTTTCCTTTACTTTCGTAGGGTCTCCAGTTTTTATTCTGGGGGTCCACCTAAATAATTACCGGAACGCTTTACGTGCGGTTCTATCAAAATTAAAAGCTTTGCCATTCATATATTTATTACTCTAAAAATATTTAATATGTTTTGTAGAAAAAAAGTTAGGAGCGTAAATGTTTTATTCGTCATTCACCCGGGCTGCATTCGAGGAGAATACATACACTAAAAACGAGTGGATGTTATTTTTTAAAACAGTTTGTATTTGAATGTTTACAAGAAACTTTAGTTTTTTATGGCTCCCATCAGAAAAATTCCTTAAATTCCTATTGATTTCTACCCATTTGTTTCTTTTTATCGGGTTTTTGGTAATTATAAAATAACATTAAATACATTTTTTTAAATCGTTTTCTAACATAAAGTGCACCTCTGTTGACAAGAAGAGCAAAGTTTGACATTTGCAAAAATAATTATTTAAAAATATTTTTTTATTTTAAGATTTAGAATTCTATCATAAACTAGTACCTCGGTACTTACGACCAATGATAACGTTAACCATTTTTTACTTTAATCATAGTAAAGTAAAGTTTTATTAGTACCTATACTTAATAATGTTTAGTGTTTAGAGAAAACGCGATTTGACTTTTCTTCAAACGAACGTATTTTCTCCCTGGATTGTGAACTAAAACAGTGATATTTTACACACTTTTTTTACCATTGTACGTATTTACCATTGGCGTGTCCTTACGGTTTTGTTTTTTTTTTATAAAAAGTTAATTATGGGAAAAAGAACCATCCAAAATCACGTAAAAATGACCAGTTTTATCCGCTTTTTTCGGGCGCACGGTATACAAATGACAACTACTTTTGAAAAATGTAAGACTGGCCAATACAGATTTTTTTATTCCGATAATCTGTCTGAAAAAATCAGTCCAGTTTTGAGCTGCGGAAAACGGGACAACGAAACGTTGATTTTGTCTAATTTAGTTTAGCATAAAAGGTCCAACATGCAGTTGTCTTTTTTGCACAGTATTGGGGAGGCGCATCTGCGAGACAGTGTCAGGAAAACAATGTTCAAATACTTATTTATCAAAATTCCTTGTCACCGCATATCCTCACAATTTATGAAATCCAAAACACAAAAATCAAACTTTCGATTGAGCTCATTTAAAGTATGTACGTGTATGTACCTAAATCTAGCAATAGCAAACCATTGCCGGGTTCAGCTCTTACATAATAAATTACGAGTCTACATAAACGGGAATCCGGGACTCCAGACATATTAGTCACTACACCATCTGGCGTATCCTTTTCCACATCTTGTAAACATTAAGCCTGTTTGTATTTTATGAAGTCAGAATTATTGGCAATAAAATTTACGAAGTGGCATTTTACATTTTTACCTAGCACTATAACCTGATTATTTACATTCTATGAAGTATTTCTTTTTCAGAGACGTGCTTAGCTTAGCCCTCTTGCTAAATGATCACAATTAAATTGAAGTCCATACCGGTACCGGTAAGGGTGGGTATGAAGGCAATAAAAACCTCAATAAGATATTGTGAGAGACCAAATATTACAACCAGAATTATCTTTTTTTCAAAAAATATAATGCGATTCTATTAAAAGAGGTTTTAGCTAAAATATTTTAATAATAAGTATTTCTGACGGCATAATTTTACGTAGAAATAAAGAAAAATGACACAAATATTTATGTAATTTAAAATGCTTGTTTCTTTTCAAAAACAAAAAAAAATTTTGCTCCAGCCCGTTTCATGTTAAATTTATTATTTTTAAATCATAAAAAAAAAAATAGTTCAATACTCAGTCTTTATATGAGAATCGTCGCCCTAAAGTTTAGTCTAAATATAAAGTGGCGTAATCTGCCGGTAGAAAAAAAAAATATTTTAGTTACATAAAACTTTTACGTATATCTTTTTATAGATATACCTTCAAAATTATTGTTTTTATCTAATTTATGTTTTTTTTATTTTTATTATGGCGCGGTTTTTAAAAAACATTCGTTTTAAAATGGCAAAATCGTATGATTTCTTCATTTTTCGTACGTTTTACCCGACTATACCCTGAAGAAACGATTGCGAAATACAATGTATGCCTTTAATTTCATTGTAAATTTTTATTTTATTAAACATCTATTTGAACGAACTCGTAAGGTTTTACAAAAAAAAAACGCTTATTTTCGCCATTAAGAAGTGACCCATAACTTATATAAATAAGTTTCGGTTTTGGCCGAAACTAGAACAGAAGCCGAAATTCGGTTTCAGTTTCGACTGAAAATCTCGTTTCGGACGGTCACTGTAATTTAATAATAATGTAAAAATTATTCATTTTTCAGAGGGGAATACGAAAGTCTAGACATTTACAAAGCTGTTGACCTGTCATTGGCTAGTTTAAGGGGCCACTTTACTCACTGTGAAACGTTTAGCATTCTGCCTATATTTGAACATCATTAATTCTTCAATTTTTCCGTCTTACCGACGCCTCTGGTACATGTAAATTATACGTATTATGTATGTCATCATATTTATATAAAACAGTTAAAAGTATTGAATTTCATCATTAAGATATAAATGTAGTTATACAGAAAGCAGCCAGACATATAAAAGTAAAACTGAGATAATGGCACTTTTCTGAAAAAGTGAATAATCAAATCTACATAACAGTTGAATTTTTTTTACTTTGACAAATGATAAACACATACCTTTGTTTTTTTTTTATAGTACAAAAAATAATTTGATTAAGTATTGGACATATGATAAAATATATGCATTTTGCAGAAAACATCCAGCCCATGTAAAACTCTAATGTATGTTGTGTCATTATGTTTGGAATTTGGTAAGCTATCCAAAATAAAACAACAAAACAAAAAACTATTAGATTTTGATAATGTCCTAACAAGACGAAACGCGTTACGTTATACATTCCGGTATATTTCAAAAATAAAAAATAATTAAATCCTATAAAATAATTTTATTTTTTCTACCTTCTTCTTCTTCTTGCGGTGGCTTATCAGGTCCCCGTTGACATTGGCGATGACTACAGCGAAATCATCTGGGTCCTGCGCTTCTCCGAGACAAGGACAACTGCTTGTTGGATGTACTCGCCATAGTGATTCCTGGGAAAAGATTACCAGAGTGGTTTTCCTATGCCTTCTATGGTAGATTTTTCTGTCGGGATTACCATCCCTAAGCTGGTTGGTTCTGGTTCTTTTTTCATCCTCTCGTTTTCTGCTGTAATCACGCCATTATGAGTGTGATCCCATCGCCCAGGGTTCGCGACGTGGACGCTAACGAGTTAGACTAATCGGTAGTGTTGCCTGTGGAATAATGCAACTGGGCATCTGCAGTATTTAAAAGAATTACACCTTCCAGCAAAATGTGACTCACAGCGACCCTACTGACGGTTTAAGTCCCATGAATTTGAATACCTTACTAAATTTTAATACATTTGGACATACTCAGACATTGTTGAATTAACTACCTGATAAAAGGAAGAGGTATAAAAATTGGAAAATTGTTTTCAGGCGTGGCCCAGTTGGTGATTTGGTTCAGCCGGATGAATCTTACCCACGTGATAAAAGTTTCAGCTCTTTTACTTCACAAAAGTCAACAGATGGAAGAGTTGAGGAAATGTGGATGTTCAAACATGGGCAGAATGGTAAATGTTACACAGTGTGTAAAGTGGCCACTTTTACCAGCCAATGACAGGTCGTAAGCCTTGTAAATGCCTAGACTTCCATATTCGCTTCTCAATTTTTTTTCCGTCTCTGTTGAAATAAATTTAAATAGAATTGTACCAATTATCTGCATAAACAATAAATGTTTCTTTATGTGCTGAACGTTATATTTTATATTTAAATTAGACTTCAGTGTAAAGAATCGTTAAATTCATTTGATATAAAAACTATAAAATTTAATTCATTATGTGTCTGAAGAATTTTTGTGATTTTTTTTAGTCTAGCCGACCGCATACTCTAAAATGTGTATTTTACAGAAAACAGGCAAATTTTGTATTGAATGATACCTCATACAAACTCTGAATGTATGAGGTTATATTCTGTATTTAAACATGTTGTTTTTTTTAATTACAGGTTTTTTCAAATTAGTTTTTTTTAACGGATGCTTTTTTACCCAGATTTTTTTTGCTTTGTTTCAACGACAGGTATACAGATTTTGTATTGAATGATGCCTCATACAAACTCTGAATGTATGAGATTATATTCTGTATTTAAACATGTTGTTTTTTTAATTACAGGTTTTTTTTTAAATTAATGTTTTTTTAAATGGATACTTTTTTACACAGATATTTTTTTTGCTTAGTTTCAACGACAGGTATACTGTTAAAAAAAGACAATAGTTGTAGATGTTTTTTGTTGATTGGTGATGCGATAAAAAAATGTAACTTACGTTTTATTGCTCAAGTTGACTCTGTCAGTTTTCTGTTGACGTATGAGAGTTAGTAGTGCGGTGGACGTTTTCTGCAAATTGAGAAGTGCCGTTTTTGTTGTATTTTCAGAACATGATTATTACAGGTTTTTGCATGAAAGCGGCCTGGCTGGTTTTAGCAGAACATAGAATTGACCTAACTGCACCCATTTCACCAATATCTCATTTTTTCGAGAATATCGACTGGCTTTTATCTGCATAACTACGTTAATATAGCGTTACTGAATTCAATTTTGTAAAATGTACTCGATAATGATCTTATCTAATCAATCAAACAAGTTTGCCTTTCACAAAGTATTTACTAAGAGTAATATTTATACAAAATGAATGTGGTAACTTACCGCTGTCAATCAATTCCTGTCGAAGGTGACTTTAAAGGCTTCGGTGCACTACTTCTAATGTCATAATGGCAGATATAATGTCAGTTATGTGATACTAATTTTAATTTATATATATTTAATGTCTACGCTTCAATAATCTTTTGTTAATAAATCAGCAATACATAATATTGTACTAGATTATCTGGATCATCCAGTTATTTTTTATTATGTTTCTGATTTCGTAATCTATTTATTTTGATATGTTGTTTTTAGTATTATTATTGTTATGGATAACTTATACAGCGACATTTTTGTAATATAATACCAAAAGGGCTCTTTACAAAGTGATTCTATACATAAATAAATTTAATTGAAGCTTTTAAATATGTTATTTAATTAATTTATTATATAAATAAAACACGAGTGATACTTTAATCCACAAATTTGGAATATCCAGTGACCGGTTTCATCGCTTTCGCGACATCTTCATCATGGTCTAATCATGGTCTTTATCATGGTCTAATAATAAAGATAATTCAAATTTTGCCAATCATTTAATAGAAAATAAACATTCCTTTAGATTAAAAAATAATGTAAAAATAATTCATATTGCACCTAAAGGCCATAAACTTGACAAATTAGAAATTCTCGAAATTAATAGATTAAAAAATAAACCTGACGTAGAATTACTTAATGAACAGATAACACATGTGCATTCTCTATTACTTTACCCATTATAATAGAATTTTACTAATCACTTTTTACCCTTTGTTTTTCAGAAATCATTATTTACAATACCACACGGATGGGACACAAAAAGAAAATAAAATACTTAAACTCATTAAAATAGCATTATATCAACTCATTAGTTAACCCAAAGATAATTTGTTGATAATGATCCTTAAGATAAAAATAACTTTATTTAATTTACTTACATATAACTTTGAATTATCTATCCTTACCTCTGTTTTGTATAAATACATTTAGCTCTTTAATAAAGATACCAATCTCGAAGATGTCGCGAAAGCGATGAAACCGGTCACTGGATATTCCAAATTTGTGGATTAAAGTATCACTCGTATTTTATTTATATAATAAATTACAATGAACTTCCATCAAGAATTTTCACTTACAAACTTAAATGTTTTATTTAATTAAAACAATTTATTTTGTTATGTGCTACGGATTAATTCAAACAATTAAGAGAAGTGGGTTTTAAGTTTTTTCCAAAACTTCACTTCACTCTCACAGCCTCGCACCTCTGCTGAGAGAGCATTCCACGCCATAGGACCTGCGACCGCAAATGCGCGTTCACTAAATTTAGTGCGCTGTTTGCGCAGAGGTATAAAAACTTTTTTTCTCACCGTAGACGTAGCTGATCTAAGCGTGAGACGCCTGTCAGCTAGTTCATCTGGAATGCATAGTTCCCTTAGATATTCCGGAGCAGAGTCGGGCAGTGATTTATACAAAAGCCAGCAGAGTGCATTTCATCCGCTGTGGAAAACGTAGCCCGTGTAATTCTCGAAGTAGTGGAGTAATATGACTGAACTTAGAGATTTCGAAAATAAGTCTTACTGCAGCATTTAATACAGACTGTAGGCGAGTCATTTTGTTCATTGGTAGACCTGCATAGTTTTCATTACAATAACCCACTCTGCGAGCGAATGAATGATGAAAGAACGGCTAAAAAGATTTATGATGCGAATGTGTCTGGTTGTAGAAGTCGAGGAAGGCCGAGAAAGACATGGCATGATCAAGTACATCAAATTCTTGAAAGTGGTCATGTGAAAAGTCGGAATAATCGACGTGCGTGCATGAGAAGATGTATGAATGTGATGGAAGCAAAGGACAGAGTGGTGTGGCGTTCTATCCTCTCTGCCTACCCCTCCGGAGAAATGGCGTGATGGTTAGTTAGTTAGTTAGACACTACAAACGCATTTATTATTTAACGGCAGCATCAACCGAAAATTTATTGCGTATGCATTTAATTTGTCTCAGCTGGTAGAAGCATGAACTTATCGTTCTACTAATTTGAGCGTCAAGAAAAAGGTCAGAATTAAGTATGACTCCCAGAAGTTAAACGGTGGGTAAAGCGGTACTCCCTACATCGGGTAGAGCCGTATCCTGGATTAAATTCTGTCGTTTGGCTGAAACCACCCATAGTTGTGCCGTTTTTGATGGGTTTAATGTTAATCTGTTTTCAGCATGCATTTCAGAATGCATCTATCAGTTAAATTAAAAGCACACTTCTCTCGCCTGGTTTGCAATAAAAATAAATCTGTGTATCATCTGCATAGCAGTGAGACTATAATCCACATTCTTTGATAATGTTCTCTATATCTTTAGAGTATAGGAGATAGAGGATAAAGTAGAGTGGTTTTGTCTAATTATTCACCCCAAATCAACTCAGGGTCCATGGAGTTGGGACTTATGTCTCAAAAAATGTAAAAAAAAGAAAGTTCTGTAAATAAATTAAATAAATACATCACTCAACTTATTAATCGGGGCATCCCATTGTGACAGGTGGGACCAACATTGAGTTGCAACTATGTTATTAGAATTCACATGATAGTAAAAAAAATAATTAAACCAAGCTAAAAAAATGTTTTATTATAAATTATATGAATAGAATATGGAAATCTAAGCATGTACACGGCTTATGACCTATCATTGGCTAGTGTAGGTGGTCACTTTACTCACTGTGTAGAATTCATCATAGTTCCCATGTTTACAAATCTACATTTCCTTAACTCCTCCACCTGTTGATTTCTGTGAAGTAAAAGAGCTGAAACCTTCATCATGAGGGCAAGATTCATCCAGCTGAACCAATTTACCTACTGGGCAATGCCAGAAAACCATTTTAAATTTTTCATACTTCTTCTTGTACCAGTTAGTATAATCAAAAATGTTTTGAGTATGACCAAATGTTTGTAGACAGGCTGGATTTCATTCCTACAGATTTGTTTGATCTAAATTTGTCGCAGCAGTGAGGAAATGATAAGGAAATACGGAAGTCTAGGAATTTACAGGACCTGTCGTTGGCTGGTTTAAGTGGTCACTTTGTAACATTCGTCATTCTGCCAATGTTTAAAAATCAACATTTACTCAACTCTTCTTCCTCTTGACTTCTGTGAAGTAAGAAAGCTAAAACCTTCATCATGAAGAGTTGAGTAAATGTGGATGTTTAAACATTGGCAGAATGAGGAACGTTACACAGTGTTTAAAGTGGCAACTTAAACCAACCAATGACAGGACATAAGTCCTGTAAATAAATGCCTAGATTTTCATATTACCTTCTCATTACCTCTCTATTGCAACAAATTTAGATCTAAATAACTCCCTAGGGTGGAAATCCAACTTGTCTACAAACGTTTAGACATACTCAAAACATTATTTAACTATTTTATTATACAGCTTTTAAGAAAAAGCTTACATTTTATGTGTAAATATTATTTGAATGAATGCGACCGGTGGGACACTTAAAAATCCTTTCTTCTACCTTTGTAGATTTATTTATTTATTCATTCAAAATTACACTCGTTTACATATTTATGTGCTTATTAAAGCTTTTAAGGCCGTTCCCGTGCTAACCCATAGTAAATAACAATAATAAAAACACACAGTAAAATAAATGAAATGACGCAAAAGAATAACAATAAAGTGTGAATAATAAAGAATAAAACAATAATCAATAACATTACATAAAAAGTAATCGGATATTTATTTTATTTCATTCTATGATAAACATAATTATAATTTTAATATTTTAAACGCAATATTTACATCTGTACTTATTCTAATATTGTTCATCATAATAGGGAAATAACACTTTTTTTTAAATTTTAATGTAAAAAGGTCTTTAAAATACTGTCCAGTAAAAGAAAAAAAAAATACCAATTATTAGTTGTATAAAAAATACTTTTAAATGTGTAATTTTGACTTCTCGCAAAAACGGTGATTCCATTGGCCCCGCCCCTAGTACGTCACGATTCATGTTTATTTGTTCCAACCATTGATTTTGTGTAGAACAATTTCACGAATCTTGACGTCACAACAACCAAAGCCAACCACGTCGCGTTTTTCTACGAACGTATTTATATTGAATTTGTTTTTTACATTTATGTATGAAAACATTTCTCCACAATATCCATATTGATTTTGAAAATACATCCATTTCATATATTTTTATCGGTATTCGTAGTATGTGATATTTCTCTATTGTACACTTACTATCGTATAGCTCTTTTATATGTGCGCTTATATCAACTTATGCATATTCACTATTTATAATATATCTAACCTAGTATTTTTTACATATAAACTCTTTATATTTCATTTTAAATGTCTTCACACTTTTTCATTTTTTATGTGTTCTGGCATTTTATGAAACAATTTTATTACCTTGTACATTAAGCTGTTCTGGGACATTGCTTTTGATTTTTTTTTCATTCATATGTTTTTAGATCCTCTAATTCCATAGTTATAAAAAAACTCATTATATTTTAGTTTTTTTTGGAAAATCAGAATGTTAATTTCGTAAGCAACATTGAATTTTATTCTCCGATCAACTATTATAATATCTAGAATTTGAATCATTTTCATCATTTTCGTGTGTCTACCACATCTTAATATTATTCTCATCTTTTTGTATTATTTGGAGTCTCTTTAGATCTCCCTCATTACTTAAATATAAAATACTGGAGGGAAAATCAATATCGGGAGAGTGGTTTTAAGGTCTTGTTTATTCCTTATCCTTTCTTATAGGGATACGTTGTTTACAATTTATGTATTTTAAATATTTAAATATAAATTTTACAAGTTTAGTTACATATATACAAAATAAGATAATTAATACACACACATAATTGATATACGGTTTATAGGGTATGGAATTAAAGTAACAAATATTGCATAACATTGTGCGAACGTAGCTTAACGTACATAGATTCTGTAATGTAATTTTGAAGGCTAGAATTTCTTTATACAAACAAAACGTTTAGCTGACTTAATATTGTATTTTTAATAAGTGAATTCACATTGTATGATTATAGATTAAAAAGAGTTTCCGAGATATTTCTTTTGTCTAAAAACTAAATTGGAAATTGTTATTAGTGAAATTTGTAAATCTACCCCTGTAAATTGGCACATAACTGTGTGATGTGTTTTGTGATTTTTTCAATTTTCCAATGTAATTCTTACCGAGTAAGAAGACAATTTGATTAACAATTTTGTTGATATTCTTTTAATCGCTTTGTGAAAAATTGAATCCTTGTATAATTAACATAGTACAACAGAGATAAAGGATATTTAAGAGAAGGTAATACAGAAGTCTAGGCATATACAGGGCTTATGACCTGTCAATGGCTGGTTTAAGTGGCCACTTTACACACTGTGTAACATTCACCATTCTGCCCATATTTGAGCATATTCCTTCAATTCTTTCATCTGTTGATGATGTGAAGTTAAAGAGCTGATACCTTTATTTATGCTATAATAATTGTATAATTGCTTGTTTAATTGTTATAATACAAGCTGGCGCAAAAGTTGTCATCTGATGTTCTTTTTTTTATGAATGAAAAATTTTGCTTTTGGATTGTGTTTATTTGAAATCTTAACTTTTTTTTCATTTAGTCAAAAAAATGATATCGGCCAAGGGGCCGCCGTCAGAATCGATGACCATACGGGCCCAATTTATGGCATTTTCCTTCACTTTTTCCAGAATTTCCGGCGCTAGGTTCTCGTATTCTTGACGGGTGAAGATTCTCCGAGTAACGCGTATTGTAATTGTGAATATCACGACCAAATGTGTATTTTGTGGAAGCAGAAAAGCTTATAATGTTCAAAATAGTATTGGTTATGTCATGCAGTGGCATCACCTTGAAAGGAAGTATTTTTGTCTGCCGGTAGATATTCTTGACATGGGAATCCCATTTCAGTCCAGAAATGTTTCTCAGTGCTCTGTTCTGAAGAACTTGTATTTCCAAAATCTGATATTTGCTGGCAAAACCCCATATACATGAAAGATGATAGTATAGGTGGCAAGGTATCGTAGCGTAGTAGACGGCAAACAAAACGGAATGAGGAATCAAGCCAAGAAGTATATGCAATACACCAGTTATGGGTGCTATTTTTTATTTTACATGTTCAAATTGGTAGCTCCATGAAATTTTGGAATCAATAAATAGTCCCAAGTATTAAATTACATTGTTCTTTTTAATATAGCCAGTTCCGAGAGAAATGTTGATATTTTAGTCCTGTTTGTTCCCAAAAATCATATACGATGTTTTTTTTACATTCAGACTTAATTTATTTAATTCTATCCAGTCAGCTAGACTATTAAAATCTGTCTCCATTATGCTTTCAATTTGTTATTTATAAATTAAAAATACTTCCTTATAAAATAAAAAATGGTAGTGTGAATAGAGCTAGATTTCTGAGCGTCCGTGCGCTCTGTAGCTGCAATACATGTTGTGATCTAGCTCCTGTATATTTATTCATATTGTTCTTTGAAAATAATTATTTACTTCAAATCCATAAAGACAACATAAATATATAAATAGAACAAGTGGTAACATCTTAATTCCAAAATTGAAAACAACTACAGAACAACATCATTATACTTACAGAGGAATATTTTTCTTTATAATAATAAAAATACGCATATAGTTTTATTCCACTTTTATTTATATATTTTTTTTAACCAGTGACAGAATGTCATTCGTTTGAAAATACCCTAATAAGGCGAAACAATTGTCACGAAGTTTTTATTTTTATATGTTTATATTTGTAAAAATAAAATAAAGTGTTCAGTAGACTCAAATCAGTGTTTGATTTCTAATTATAAGTTTTTTTTATTTTTATTATTATAATTAAAATGCAGTGCCACCAAGAAATGTCAGTGGAAAAACTCAATATATTTTTCTTTAATGAAATGAACAAAAACAAATAAAAAGTGCACTCAGAAATATAACATGTTTAGGAAAGAAGTAAAAAGTTATATTTATAATTCTTTTTGTGGGGATTGAAAACGCCCCTATTTTTTTTGTAATTTATATGTGAAACTAAAAATATTTACTAATTAAAAATAAAATATGCACATTATTGTAAGACATTACTTCCCATTATGTTCACATTAATAGTTTTTTCTTTTGCGAAATGGGTAACGTTAATGTAAATATATGTATTAAATTTGTATTTTTTTGTAATAAAGATTTTTTTTTTTTCTGAATTAATTTTCTGAATAAACTTTCTGAATAAACGTTATTAAAAATAGGGAACTAGAATCCCAACCACGTATGCACTATTTTAGCTTCAAAGCATGTTACGATGTTTATTGTACAGCACCCTTGAGGTGATTTTCAGGAAAATTGTGGTATTCAATTATCTTAAATAAATGAAAAAATCGGTCCCAAATTTGTCTGCGAATGAGCACTAGAATTGTAGAGAAAGAAATTTGGTTATTTCAATAGAGAATTGTAAAACGTTCTTTTTCTTTATAAGTAAAATTGCATGTATGAATAATAAAACTGATAAATCCTAAGAAAAGGAAAATTTTGCAATAAAAGCCTCCACGGTCGTTTTAAAGTGATTCAATAAAAACACCCCCACCTTTTTAAAATAAACCTATCTACACTTCTATTCACCTGAGAGAAAAGGGGAAGTTCTGATCAGGAATGAAAAAGTCTATAAAAACATAAATTTTATTAGTATAATTTTTCTCACGAACGGAAATTACATTCTAGATAAAAATATGTAAATCCTCGTTAGCGCAGGAAAAAATATTCAAGTAAACTTTTTTTTTTAATTCGTTTTCTTTTCGTTTATAAAAAAATATTAATTTGCCTACAAAACAATACAACAAAAAAAAACAAAGAAAACAGATTAAATATTATACAAAATTAAAATACACGGAACCTAAAAAATGTTAGATCTTAAAATAAGAATGGCATAATCTATATATATATATAAAAGGCAATGTATGTATGAGTGTTCTCGATACACAAAATAACTACTGGATCAATTAACGTGCGATTTTTTTTCAAATGATGAAATTTGTGCTGGGCATTTTTAAAGCTCTTAAAATATTCAACCTATGTAGAAAAAAAGTTAGGAGCCTAAATAATTTTATTCATTGACCTACATAACTGTTTTCGGCGAGAATGCATGTATAAATTGGGAATATGTATTTTTTTTTGAAAACCATAAAGTTTATATTTGAATATTTACAAACAAAATTCATAATTTGGAGATCCCAAGCGGATTATTTCCCTAAGTTTCAATACATTTTTGAAAATCGTTTTCTAACATTTAGTGCACCCCTGTTGGCATTTAAGTATTTACTATTTAAAATTATGGAATTCAATCACTCACAAGTACCTAGGTACCTATTTACAAAGGAAAATTTACATTTTCTGTTTTACGTTTATCTGAACGGGTTTTACACGCTTTCAAGACACAATCAGGCATTGGATATTTTTATTTTTTAAGTATTTTTAAAAATGTATTGAGGTATTACGTATTATTATTATTGCAATACTTTTATTTTAATTCATCTTCATTATCTTCATGTTCCTTTTCTAAAAAACTATTATGAGCACTGTTTTCACTTTTGTAAATTTTAAAGTTATTTTTCTGTAAAATGATTAAATTACATAAACGTAAAAATATTTTTCGATGAGTGATCTTAAATAGAGGACCTGGACTTGCATAGGGTATTTTCACAAGTCGGTAATAAAATTAAAAATATGGCATTTATTTAGAGCTGATTTTTACGATTCTAATGAAACAATTATTCATGCATTTAAAACAAGTTTACATTTATCTTTATCGGGCTCGAAAATGGGCACATGTAAAACTATTCGCAGTTGGCATCACGTCATTTTGACGTCACGCGTTATAACCGCTGAAGCGCTTCTAATGAACATTGCCAACAAATTTTTGCGCCTTAACGTCATATAAGCCATTTGTCCTACGGGGCGAAAAAATATTGTTTTCAGGTAATTCAAAACATGCATATTTCAAACTATTGAAGAAAATTTATTCAACGTAGCACGAAAAAAAAATTAACACTGTTACCATCATAATTTTCGGCTGATTTGAAAATAAAAATAATAAAAAAACTTGAAGAGACCCTATTGGGACGACGTGCACTGGATAAATGTTTATTTCTATTAGAAGTAAAATAAGACATCACAGTTGTTTTCGACCTAATAAAGCTCAGCTTAATTAATGGTTATCGCTAGAGCACTTACACGGCACTGCAGAGTAAAAAAACACCTTTCCGAAACTTCTAGGTGTAGGTTCTGCAGTGCAAATAAGGAATCGTGGAGCCTAAAAAGCTCGTCCCTTACCTAATAGCCCGATACTTTACGGATATGGGCTTAGAGAATGAGAACTCTCGCCTTCCACACAGTAGCCAGGCTTTATATCCTGGGCTTGGAGGGTCAGACTATTAACAACGGAGACCCGTAATAATAGATCTTCACAGGTCGCAGTGACGTCAGGAGCTCGCATAGCACTGACCCCCACCTCGAAGAATAAGAGTAAGAATAACTCATCATCCTTAAATTTTTTTTCAACATTTCGTTAGTTGATAAACTAACCAAAAAAACGCAGTTGAATACCTGCGTCAGAACGTAAGAATTTTAATGCTGGAGATGTTTTCTGTACAAAACGTATCTTTGTATTATTTATATTTCAATTTTCGAAGATTTTTTCCCCTTCTACACATCCAGAATATCCCAGAGCCCCTAAACATCTCCCTCCCCCCTCCCTTCTTATAAACTTTACTGGAAATGAAAAACATTAGAGAAATATTACGTTTTAAATAACTACCAAGACGGTATTATTTTTTTATGAATTTGATAGGAATTTCCATACAAAAGGGGAAATCCAATTGGAAATAGGGTGAAAACTTGGACAAATGGGGTATTTTTATTTTATTAAGAATTTGTCTGTAAGTATTTATTAATGCGCGAGTTTCTTTAATAAACTTTTTGTACTTATTATGTGAACGAATGGTAAAAACATAAGTTAAATATGGGTAATTTAAAGTATATTTTAGCTTTTATAATGTATTAGACAACACAAACTCCTTAACGGATGCGAATCGTGACGTGTCACCACGGCAAACAGCAAAATTCTGATTTTTGAGAATAGAAATCTCTGAAGAATTTTGGGTGTGCGCTTTTAATTGCGTGGTAGTTATTGAGATGCCGAGATATTAATGAATTAAGTGCAATTTGCAACGCTGGTTAGATCACAGGAACGATGGAGTTTAACACATTAAACTTAACAAAATGACGGAACAGAATGGTAGTGAAATCGATTATTTGTGCTTTGAAATAAAAATTAAAATAATCCAAATCATTTTTTTAAATTTTTTAAATTAATGAATTTCGTAAAAGGTACATGTTTTTTAAAAATTCTATACATATCTGCTTTTACACATCTAGTAAATGTTGTCACGGTAACTCTCCAAAAAAGAGACTAACTCTTGTGCTTGGGGAGGGACTTACACTGTTATAGTTGTTTATTGTTAATTACAAGAGTTTATATAATTTTAAATACGAATACATGAGATAAAAAAACATAAAATAAAAATACATTCATACTAATTCAAATTTAATGCAGTTTTTACACGAGTTCAAAAAATTTCTTTAGATTTACTTTATTTTTTTTTTTGATTTATTATTTTCAATAGTTTTTAGTTCATTGGGAAGATTATTATAATTTTTTACACCTTATATAATACATATACAAAGCTATTTTGACCATGACTTGTGTGGAATTTAGGAATTTTAACATTATGTTGGTATCTGAGTGACTTATTCATCTCAATTTTTTTTTCTTTTTTATATATTTGTATTATAGAATTTATTTTATAAAAAGTGTCTCCTGTAATAAACCTAAAATATTTCAAATAGACTTTCCGTATTGAATGTTGAAGGTTTCTTTAGAATAACTTTAATAATTAATCTTTGTACTATTTTAAGAGGGTTTAATATATTGGCGTATGAATCACCCCACCCTACAATATCATATTGCAACAAAGATTGTACAATATAGTAATAAGCTATTTTAAAATGATTGATTTTTAAAATATTCTTTAATCTAATAAATATGTATGTACATTTTCTAATTCGTTTAACTCGTTTACTAATATGATCTTTCCATTTTAAATTTTAGACTATGTATATACCTAGATATTTAATTTTATCTGTTGTATCAAGTACTGAACATGTAAGATCGCAGTAAGTTTTGTTTTTAGATTAAATTATAGGAATTATTAAACTACATAAAACATTTTTCTGGGTTATTATGCCGTGTCGTTAGCACCCGTTTTGGACGTTTTGTATTGCATGATGGTCACTGATTTTTTTTCTTAGTCGTTTGCTCTTGGAATACCAGCTGTGGTCAGGTTGACAGGAGGAAAGCACGTCGTCAGGATGAGACGACGAGAGAGAGAAGAAGGAAGAGACTCGCCAGTCGCTTCGTCACCAAGTATGTCCATCTTGTAGGACTTCTACTCGTCATTGTACCATCATTTTTCCATGTTTTCTTCGCCTCGTAACGTGGCCGAAGTACTTGAGAACACAGATTTGCAGCGTGGAAGAAAGACGCTGTTCAATATCCAATTCTGGGACAAGAGAAACATTAGTCTTATGGATGGACGCTGTAATGCGTTCCCAAACGTTAGCAAATATTGCGAACGACCCACAGCAAAATAACCCAGAAAAATTAATTGCACATCTGAATGGCCAAAAAACACTTCATTATACAATTCCTAAAATTTTCAATAAGATTCCTGAGCAGATCTTAAAAGAAAATGTTGACAAAACTTTTAAGAAAAAAATAACTCAATGGCTAATATGTAACAAGGCTTTTATTATTTATTATTTTATGTTAACAGTCAACTATTTACATTTTTCTCAATATATTTTGTGTGAAAAATATGTATGCTTTACGTTCTTTATAATGTTAATATTACTTTCAAAATGTATATTATTTTTTTGTCTTTTTTCTTTGTTAAGGAAAAATAAGAAACCTGTTAACAAGCCGGTTTCGCGGCTTAATGGGTTTTATTACTTTTCCTTTTATACTTTCTGTTTATGTTTACCTTATTAAATAAAATAAATAAATACATGTTTATATATAAACGGCCATGATAATTTAATGATGTTTTGTATTATTGCAATTACTATAAACCGGAAATCTATCCAGCCCTGTAGTGGATTTAGTTGATTCGCTAGAACTATTTAGAAAGCAGTTTATTTCTATGAAAATCATTGTCATCAATATTTTTATATATTTTCGGAAAATTTTGGTGTACAATTAAATGCTCTAAGAAAAAGAAAACATTTTTAAAATCTAATTTCCAGTAGCACTGAACTTCCTCACTATTTACCTTAAAAATAGTTTGTAAAAATCTAAATTACATTAATTATCATCATCATTAATATCATTCCCTTTCAGCACCTAATGGTGCATAGAGCACTGCATTGGTACACCAACCGCAGCGTTTCTTGATAATTTTTGTTACTTGAAGATATGATGATCAGTCTCACGCTTCAGGTACCATCCAAGGACCATTAAGTATTTTAGTGTTAAAACACCGTTTAAAACAAATATTTAATATCAACCATGTCAGGAATCGAACCCGAGATCTCGTGCATGGTAGGCAAACGCGCTGACCATTACACGACGAGATTAATTATATAAAATCACTTTATTTAATTTTCCATTCTTAAAATCCAAAAATTTTTTTGAAAACTATTCTTTACTGTGATTTTTCTGAATAATAGAAGAACAGGTGTGAATATTTTCACGGTTACTCTTATCAATATGTTTCTTTTTTGGGTGATTCCGTGTGTGTTGGATTTGTTTCGACGTTTCGGCTACCATTGCGCGACGTTTGGGACTGTGAAAAAAATAAAGAACCATTTATTAAACCCAAACGATAAGAATTCCCTGAAAACGGAAGCTGTTTATAAACTAAGTTACCAAGGATGTGATAAAATGTACATAGGACAAACAGGGCGCACAGCAAAGAGAAAGATTGACGAACACAAAAGAACGTGTAAACTTGGGCACCCTGACAAATCTGCAATAGCGGAACACTTTATAGATAACGGACATTTTTTCGACTTCGAACCAAAAATTTGACATAAACCCAGTAATTACAGTGCACGAATAATAAAGGAGGCAATTGAAATACACAGACACCCAAATAACATAAACAAAGACGATGGGCTTAAATTAAACTTTACATGGTTTCAAAACAAATAGAAATATGCCTACTGCCAACTGCGACACGGTACAAATTACAAATAATTAAACACGTACGTTTTTCTACAAAACACTCAGTTTACCCTGAATATGGCTTCTGCAATGGTAGTTGGAACAAATCCAACACACACGGTATCACCCAAAAAAAACATATTCATAGAAAAGCATTTCGCGAATATAGTCTTAAAGCACTCGTAAATGGAATTCAACACTGTACCTCTATTTTCATGAATATTTCCTTTCACATGTCGGTTCTCTGTTGTACGTGTATTTTCATTTCATTAATTTCGGTGAATCAACTTAAAATTTAAACCAATTTCGCTGCTGAGTTTGTTCAGTCAATTGCCTGGCGAAATGTTCCTTGTTTATTTAAGCTTAACTCGTGTTTGACGATTGAGTGAAACAGAACACAAAATCCATTTATTACAACCGACTTTCTATTCCCATACAACAAATAAAAATACACATTTATCGCATTCATAACATCTTATACTAAAGTCCCGCGATTGTGTTGAATTTCGCCTTTCTATGTCGGAGGAGCTTCGAAAATGCGCCCCTCTCCTTCTCGCGCGAAGGATGCCCGATTTGCGAAAGGGATGAGAATCTTGTTATCAGATTGGTCTATTCCAGGGCGTTATGAAAAATGTAAATTCACGTTTGTGTGTGTCACGAGTTTATTTCATATTGAAATTCAATTTCAGAGAAAAAATGAGAGCTCTTTTTGTGTGTGTGTTTGTGTTACTTGACACGTGTGAGTTTGTGTTTGTATTATGCTACATATACAATCGGCTTATGTAAATTTGTTACTCCGAAAAGCCTCATTTTCTTTTACGTTGGCTCTTCTTTTTAACGAAATATTATTTGGAATTCCGAGAAATTGTGTTTCCTCCAAGGCTGGCGGAGTTTGATTAAATATTGTAATTCTCGTTAGTCGTATCCATATTACTTGTTCATAAATATTTGATGAATTATTTAATAAGAAATCTCAATCAGTAAGACATAATTTATTTATTCCCGAAATCGTAAGCGAGCATTTGTATCGAATATAAGATAATTATTCAATTAAATTTGCTATTAACCTTTCTGAGCATAAGGGGAAAATATAAATAAACGTTACTCAATATTTGTATATAACCACTTACCGACTTTTCTATGTCTAATAAAAATACAGGAATTAAAATCTTACATACAAATAATAAAGGGTCAAAAGTAGATAATATGCTAGTATTTCACATTAGGAAAGCTTAAAAAAATAATTTTCCTTTGATCAATAATCAAACAAACTTCCAATATAGTCCTTTATACGATGTTCCACTATAATATTCACCCTATTAAACCTATTAAGCTTACTCCCTCCCTCCACCCCCTCTACTTTTTTGATTAATTCTCAAACAACAGAATATTTTCATAATTTAATCAGTGCATGTGCTTATTAAAATGCATGTCTTGTTGGTTTTATATATTTGTGCAACAACTATAGTGAAGGTGTATAGTGGGTTTTGCATGTTGGTTTAGTTGGTGTCCTGACGAAGAGACGAGTACGTCTCGAAACCGGTAGACATAGAAAAGTTGGTAAGTGGTTATGTACAAATATTCAATAACATTTATTAAAATGTTTGACCACAAAGTTAATGCTTTAAATATTAAATGAAAATCTAGAGTTCCCCTGGTAGAATATTTTTTCAATAATTTTTTTATTAATGATCATATTGATTTAATTTTTTGCATAATTCTATCCCTTAAAATCAAAAATGAATCTAAATTTTTAAAATATTTTTTTGACGAATTTTAAAAATATTAATTCATATTTGTTGTTGCTTTACCCTACGCAAACAGCAAATGTTACAATTCATCGCAAAACAGTTTAATAATCTTTGCTATATTGGTCAGTTAGCACGTGTACTTTTTGCTGTTAGGGCGCAAATTTCTAGTCATAAAAACAAAAACCGGTTTCCGTGCTTTACATTTTACATGCATTCCCACTCTCAATTGCCCACTGTGCTACCGCGCTTATACGTAGCGAGATTTAAGATCAGTGTTTTTCAACGTGTCGCAGAGAGAGCGGTGCGATGCCACATGCACCCTCGGGCAACAGTATTTTATGTTAAAATGTAGGAATTTTGCAGAAAGCTCAAAATGTTACGGAGAAGTTTTACAAACACTAACACGACAATCATTACGGCATTTTTTTTACAGTCGTATTTAAAGCGTTTTAGCTGGGGTTTTTTCTCTTTCAGGTTCGAAAAGGTTAAAAAAATCAAATAAATCTGATTACTCAAAAAGCTTTTAGTACAAATTGAGGTAATCTATAAATTCTGTAATTTAAGATATTGGTTTAAATCAAAAATGTTGATTTTTCTTAGTTATTTTAGAAAAGTCTCGAAAAGCAATCTCTCTTCATAAAGGCCAATATCACATTATTTTGCTCGGTTTAAACAGTCTACGAATTTAATAGACAGGGTGCAGGGGTACATACCCCCCTCCACAGGGGTGTTGGGGGGGTAGAGGGGGTAGAAGGGAGGTTCCTCCCCTCCTCGTTGCCATGACGACGACTGAAATGACGTATCGATCCCACGTGGGTGCCTCTCTCCCTCTGTTAGTCTGGTGCGTCTTTATCGCACGTTATGACAATATCACTTCCAGCGCTACTTGTCTTCGGTGCATGGTGCATGGGAAGTGCATGGGAAGTGCATGGCGGAGCCGAGGTGCGCGCGTGACGGAGGCGTGATAAGTGCATGACGGGCGCGAGACGAGTGCGTAATGCGTGCAGACGAGACTCGCTGTTAACCACGCCGTCATAAAGATTTTTTTATTATTATTTGTAATTTATTTTTTAATTAACACTCGTTTTAATAAAAATGAACTTATTAAAGCTTTTTAGGCTGTGCCCGTGTCAAGCCATAATATTAAGCAATAAAAAATACATGGTAAAATTAATTATATTAAATTATAATGACATGTAATGCAATAGAGTAACAATCCAGAAAAACAAGGTATAAATAATAAATAAATAAATTTAACAAATTAAGATTCGTACATAATCAAATATTAAAAATAATACTTTGATTGAAATCAAAAAAATAATAGTAAATATAGTAGTATTGAAATAAATAAAAAAATAGTATAATATCATTTTGAAAAAAAACAGATATACGAGGGTAAAGTCGATGGTAAATGAAATGAAATTATTAACATATAAACAAAGAATATTTTACAATACAATGATATTTGTTCATAAAATTATAAACTCTAATAAAAAAACAGAATTTTGGAAAAAAATTGATCGGAACCAGCATGAACACGATCACAATACTAGAGAAAAGAACAAAATTAGACTTCCATTTAGGAAAAAGGCAAAGTCACAAAATTCAATTTTGTTTAAAGCAATTAAAAAGTATTACGAAATGGAAAAAAATATTTATGAAGAAAAAAAGATATCAAAATTTAATATAATGGTCAAGACATATGTGATAAACAATTTATAAATTAAATATATTTGTAATGTTATTATTAGAACACACATAACAATATGTATGATATGTGTGCCCTACTTTAAGATTTAAATAAATAAATAAAAAAATAAATCAATAGAAATATAATATATATATATATACATTATTTAAATGGCAATTGTTGAGATATGGTTTCTAGAAACTGACTCTATAATATAGAAAGAAATAGGAGTAATAAATAACGTACTAAATAAGACTGAGTACTAAATTAAATAATACAAAAATACATAATGAAAAAACATAAAAATATCAAGATTTATAAAAAGCAAGTAAAGGTAAAAGTATGGAAGGAAACCAGATTTTTCAATTTTTGTCATTGCTAATCTCGTACATCAAAAAAATTTACAACGTCATCCCTATCGTAAAATGTCATCATCATACTTATTGTGTTTAAAATGTGTAACAATTTAAAAATGAAAAGAACATAATTCAATTTTGAAGTTACATGTTGTTTTTTCTAATAATATTTGCATCCTTGCGTATTTAAAAAAACACGTGTTGTTGTAAAATATTCCCAATCATCAAAAGTGCTGGTATGAGGAGATATAATATAAATATTATGACACGGTCGTATTGTGACACTATCTATATATATAAACAATTTACTAGTCCTGAAAGCGCTTGTTAGTCAAATGAAATAAACGTGAAACTACACAAGGAAGTTTTATTAATAATTGTATCTAAATCATTAGTTATTTGTAATATTTCCTTCGTGACACTAACTTTTTTGGGTTGCATTGTCCTGATTATAAACAAGCAAAAGTCACTTAACCTTTTATATTAAAATTAAAACAAAGTACTATGAAGCTTATGCAATGGAAAAAGTTGTCCCCTCTAATCTTCTACAGCAGTCGCTGCTCGATTGTGGATTAATATACCCAATTATGTCAGAAACTTATTTATATTTAAATTTAGATTTAAATATTCTAATTTTTTCTTTCTTCTTCTTTTTTCCTTTTCATCCCCTCCACTCTTTTCATAGTAAAGTGTAGATTTTTAGTTTAGAAAGAGTGTCAAAAATGCACACTTTTGTCTAATTGACATTCTATTTTGAAGGTTGTAATCAAATACAATTATAACTGAACTCTTTCAACTAGAATCATTACAATTTATTTATAAATTAGCCACTGATGTAATTGTAGACGAAGAAATAAAACTTGTAAAAAATTGTAGTAAACATGGACATAATACGAGAATATCAGAAAAATATCATGTACAACTTTTTTAAAACAAGACAAGGACAGTCGAGACTAATAAAGCAGGGACTGAAATTATACAATAAACTACCAGACACAACTAAATAAGACTTAAAAAATATTATTTTGAAAAATAGAGTATGAATAAAAAATGTATATTTTATTTTTGTAAAATGAATGTTATAATCCGTAAAGGTTAATAAACAAATTTTCAAATTAAAAAAAAAACACTATTCCATAGATTGCTTTAAAAGCAGCTTTCTTTCACATGACGTGTAACCTTTAACATTTTGCTATACTGTTTATGCTTATTTTGAAATTTGGAAAGAATCTGACATGACTTATGCGCCTAATGTACCTGATACATTTTGAATTTGAATGTTTATTTGTCTATGTGAGAATAAAGTAAATCTTGTCTCGCAATGAAGAATACAGTTCAGCAATTCAATAGCTACTCTCAGGTAAAAATTCTGAAAAGGGAAATCAAAGGAAAAGTTATTTACTCCGTGGTTGATTACTTAAAGCGTTTTCCTGTAATGCGTAAGGTTTTAATGTTAATTTTTGGCAAGCTCAATGTGAAATTAGGAAGAACGTTTTTTAAAAATTTATTTTTTTCTTTATTTTTCAAAACATATATTTTCATTACAAAAACACAATTTTAAAAATACATTTTAAAGTAAAGGAAAAAATGCCCACAAAGACTTATATATGGTATGATACAATCATGAAAAGAAAAACAAGATGCTATTACAACAGTGTTTGAGTATGTCCAAATGCTTGCAGACTGGCTGGATTTCCTCCCTAGGGAGTTATTCATATTAATATTTATTTCAACAGAGAGGGAAAACATTTTTGAGAAGGGAATATGGAAGTCTAGGCATTTACAGGGCTCATGATCTGTCATTGGCTGGTTTCCATATTCCCTTCTCAATAATGTTTTTCCTCTCTGTTGAAATAAATTTTAAGATGCTTTTATGCTGCTATTACAAAAACAGTATTTATTTGAAGTATATATACTTTATTTTAATTTTTTAAAGGTATCTATCTGTTCCTTCCGTGCTACTTAATTCTCTCAAACCTTCTTTAAACTGTAGCATAGATTTAATGTTTTGTAATTCCTTAGGTGGGAGATTAAAGGATCTTGGACCGACATCTAAAGAGTGCCTCTGTGAATTTATTTATTTTATTTTTGTACATAATGTTATTTATACATTGGCGGGCTTATTACCAAATGGCAATTTCATCCAAAAACCAAAAAAATTGTGGCTTTATTTTTTTAATTTAAGTTACATAACATATTCGATAAAAAAAGAAGATTAAAATAAAGATCAGCTAAAGATATATAAAAATAGAAATAAGTGTATTTGTATGTAAATTACCTTAAATCAAAACTATTACTCAATGGTGAAAAAGAAAAAAGAGGAAAGAAGGAGATATTAAGTCAGAGAAAGGAGGTGTTTCTCTTCAGACGTGATTTAAACAGAGATAATGTAGTAACATATTTGATGTTAGATAAGGTGACTTAGCTCTGCATCTTGGAACTGACAGTACACTATCGGAACTATTGCTAATCCGATTTAAATTATAAATATATAGGTAATTGCCTTTTAATGTGAACATATAATTTTATAAAACTAAGGAGTCCACTCTCTACGAATAGTTCAGTAACTACACACGTGCGTTTCCAGAAATTATCAAGTTGCCAGTGCCCCAGTGGGCCACATGGCGACGGTATCTACCTACTGTCTACAAAAGCTTCTCTTCGGACATCTATCTCCCTTTGATAACCATGGAGTTGAAACAGTGTTTTGTTTATTTAGTTTTTTATTGCTTACTTCTTGGCATGAACCCTTGACAAACTTACTACTATGCTCTATTTTTTTTTGTTAATTTTTTTATATCATTTTAACTTTGCTGGAATTCCACTCGTCCATGCGCTTTGTAGCTGTACGATGAAGGCTATCTAGCTTTCATATATCAACTTAAAAAAACCTAAATTTTGTAAATGGGGTCTAGAATCCCAATCGTCTATACGCTTAGTAGCTGCAAGACGTGTTGTAATCTTACTCCTTTTTATTACTCATTTATATATATATTTTTTTAATATCATTAATACAATGAACTTATTTGTCAATTATTAAAATGTGTAAATGGGGGCTAAATTTCTAACTGTCTATGCGCTCTGTAGCTGCAAGACGTTCTGTAATCTAGCTCCTATATGTTATAATTTTTGATTGATCTTAATTGAAAACGAGGAACTAGAATCCCAACCGTCCATGCTCTGTGTAGCTGTAAGACGTACTGGGATATTTATTAATTGTACAGTTCCCTTGAGGTGATTTTCACAAAAATGGCGCTATATAAATTATCCAACTTTATATATATACATGTTACTAGGAAATAGTCTATGTTTTTTGTACATTTATAACTGCAATAAGTGGCTTTATTATTTTGTCTCAATTTTTATATTCCGGTTGGATATCTCCAACAAAGTCAGCAAATACTGTTTTACCTTCCGACTTCCAGAACCAACCTGCCTTTTGTCATGCCGATAAAAAGAGCAATCAGGCATCTGAAAATGATCACTTCGGATGTTGACATCTTTCATATCAGTGAAACGTATAGTATT
Source organism: Micrasema longulum (assembly GCF_059751315.1). Classification (NCBI taxonomy): domain Eukaryota; kingdom Metazoa; phylum Arthropoda; class Insecta; order Trichoptera; family Brachycentridae; genus Micrasema; species Micrasema longulum. The sequence continues at coordinate 239,517 of NW_028277265.1, forward strand.
TAGGCAAACACTCTTGCTATTGGAGAGTTTTATACCTTCACAATATTGAGTCATTGCTCAAAGGTTTCTGGGGTGCTATTATGAATCTTCTAGCTGGGAAGCAGAAGATTCCTAATTGAGGAATTTTTATTTTTTCTATGCGTCTACACTTTGCTTCTGATGATTATGTGTAACAGTTCTTAAATTGACTTTTTATTGTTTCTCATTATGAATCATTTAGAAAAACGGGGAAAAAGAAAAAACGGTTTGGTCAATTCAACCAGATAAGTATTTTGGGTAATGTTTAAGGTCGCAATAATGTTCCAAATGAAAATCTTCTTATTAAAATTTATTTCAACAGAGAGGGAAAACATTTTTGAGAAGGGAATATGGAAGTCTAGGCATTTACAAGGCTTATGACCTGTCATTGGCTGGTTTAAGTGGCCACTTTACACACAGTGTGGCAGTCAATTATAGGGCAGTCAATTATAATTTTTACAGGTACGTCTAATGAATGAATTCTATGTATAATTGTTTTACAAGTTAGTATATAAACAAGGGAATTTAATCTGCTATAGTGAAGAGGACAACGGAAACCAATATTTTGTAAAAGGTACGGCGAATCAACCATATTATTTAGAATTTTGAAAAGAAAAATTAAATCACATGTAAGACGCCTTTTTTGCAGTGATTTTATATTAAAATTAATCAAAATACGGCGGCCATAGAGAGATGCCGGGTTTGTAAATAGGCGACTCAATTGTAATCAAGCCTGTTTTGGAGTAAAAATACGATAAAAGAAACAAAATTTTAATTTAACATTTTTTTTTTTTACGATTTCCCAGAATTTTCTATTTATTTATCATTTTTATGTGTGTACTTGCACATAGTTGAAAACAATCGTGTAAGAAAGTTGGAAATATGTTGCAAAAAAACTGAGTTCGAGCTTCGAACCTTGGACTTACGATCCAGAATTTATGACACTACTGCAGGGCTATAACCCGTCCCAAAAACTTTATTTCCTTGGGACTATGGAGTTTGCTTAAAAAATATGAATAAATTTGCATGACGTGATTATAAGAAAACTGGCTTGAATTTATGAATAGAATATTACTAAAGTTTGTTCTGTCTCCTTCAGAATAAACGTCCTCCGCATGGAATTACCATAGTACACATAATCTGTAGAACTCTGCAGTATATTATCGTCGGTATTCTGATAAAACCCTCTAAATGCATTATTGCCTTTTCTGAGAAAAAAAATATTTAAACGTTTGGTTCAATGAAAGTCTTTCCCGGTCTTCGTTATTCATATTTGGGAGCGATCTGGGTGTTTTGTTCGATTCAAAATTATTCGGGCAATTCGGGACTTAAATAATATTAATTTATTAGTGGCTTATAACACATTTTTTGAGACATTACTCCCAACTAACATATTAACACAATAAAAAAACCCAACAAAGAAATAAATCAAATTTAGCACCTTTATAACTAAATATAATACAACAATATACAAACCAAAAACGTTTTCTTACTCAATCAAAATCTTCTTTACGTGTGTATGTCACTAAACTCCTCCTAAACGGCTAAACCAATTTTGGTAAATTTTTTTGTGCTTGTTTGAGTGGGTCCCTGGATGGTTTAGATATACAATTGGACCCGGTAGGTGGCGCTGCGATCTCAATGTCAAATGTCACGTAGTATATAGTGTATCCAAAATTCGGATATCGAAAAAAACGTTTGCTGAACCAGCTAATAGCAGGCAAGCCAATGTTCGGGCATGACAACGTTCGTCGGGTCTTCTAGTTGATATATAAAAACGCTTTCAAGAATGGACTTAGAATCTAGAACTAGGGGAGATAAGGTCGTTAACACATTATTAAAATATCTAACAAAGCTGTAAAATTATTAGGATTAGTACTTAGAACCGGAAAAGATTTTAATAATATAAACACATTAAAATATCTTTACACATCTCTATTTAGTCACTCTGGTCACCTTATCAAATCACTTTCTCAGATTCTATTGAGAGAATTTAGAATAAATTTCTTAGATATATTAATTTTAAGATGGGTTTTTCTACTAATCAATTAAATTATAACAAAATTTCAGACTCTCTTAAATTAACTAAATTGCAAGAACGAAGAACATCGACCGATCTTACGACTTTATATGAAATAATAAAACCAATGTTTGATACCCCTGATCTACTGAAATTGATTCCATTCTATGTACCACCTAGATTAAGCAGAACATCTACAATATTTTATTGTCAAAATTCTCGAACGGTAGCTCAATATAACTCACCTATTGTTAGATTACAGAATACCGGGAATGAATATGCATCACATTTTGATATATTTAGTTTATCTCTGCCTAACTTAAAAAATAAAGTGACCAACATATTTTTATCAAAAATATCAAATCATCATCAGAAGATTGGGTTGGAATAGTTATAATTTTGTTGATTAATGTATTTTGTTATTGTGTAATTTCTTTAAAATATATATGTATTTCAAGTAATTAATTAATAATGTGTACAGTACGAGTATATTAATATTTCATACTCGATTTTTTAAATATATTTTTATTTTTAAGCACTCTTTATACCACATATATGTAAATGGCAGAAATGCCGTATATAAATAAATAAATATATATTTGTGGAGGTTAAATGTAAAACCGCCACCGTGATCATAGACCACTGATTTTGGAAAGACCAATAATACCAGTAGCAAAAAGACTCTTTCTAAAAAGATTGAGTAAGTGACTATACTACCATACTATACTATACTACTATACTACCACTTACTCATTGGACTTTTTAGTCCAATTCAGGCTTCTTCAGGTCGCCACACCACCGCATCTCATCAGCATCGTTAAATTGTGTTTTTTAACAGATAATATTGATTTTTTTGTTGATATTTCTTGATAAAACTCCATAGGTAATGATTTTGAAAAAAATATAAATAAACCTATCAATTAAACTACTTGGTTAAGTTTTACTTTTTATTATTTTGACCAACGAGCGCTTTCGCCTAAATAAGAAACTCAAGTGAGAAGAGAATAATTGTTAACATTCGCGTTTTCCATGGAGGGTTCCATGGGTGTGTGCATGGATGGCTCGGAGTGTGCATTCAGTATTTTTATTTACTACCCATGAAACCCTCCATGGAAAACGCAAATGTGAACAATTATTCTCTTCTCGCTTGAGTTTCTTATTTATTATTTTTTTCATCTTCTTGAAGATGCCTACTTAGGCGAAAGCGTTCGTTGGTCAAAATAATAAAAAGTTAAGCTAAACCAAGAAGTTTCATTGATAAGTTAATTTATAATTTTATCATAATCATTTTAACAGATACGTTTTTTTTTTAAACAGGAGCTTTTAGTGGGCTATTATATATGATAACTTTTAAACTAAACCTCGGAGAATTAAAGAGGTTTAATCAGTTGATAAAACTCGATTTTTTTTTCTCAAATGTTGTTATTTAGAGGGTTTTACCAGTATACTGACGTTATGTCAATAGAACTCCACGTAAGTACAATGTTAGCATAAATGAGTCGTGTATGTATTGCTAGCTCATTCATACATACAAGTACAACTGTATGTTGAGGAGAAGTCAGTAATTGGCACCAGTTCAAGATATGGAAATTAGGACCAAAAAGGCAACCCGATGGTAGGGAGAAGTCCGTTGTAAAATTTGCAGTTGAGTTGAATCGTATTAAGAACTTTGTTTCCATTTCTCGTATTTGCATATAAGTGCTTAGGGCACTATAATAAGAACATTACAGCCAAATGTTGTAATTGTAATAGTTAGTCGTTACTTCCCTAACTGCACCAAATAGAGCTCTACCAATCTCATAGTACCTCGATGATTTTTTTCAATAAAGGCAAGTCGACCAGGGGCCCTATGCTGGAAAGATATGACATTTTGTCACCCACTCGACAATAGTCGAGTGTTCATTTCGATCGGTTTTGAAAACATTTCGACAATTTTATTACAATGTATCAATGAAAAGTGGCAACACTAACAAACACGTATTTATCTATGGCTCTCCTGTCATATTGAAATATTTATTATTCATTGTTTCCAGTCAAACTTCTTCCTATGGATATTTTGTGCTTTGAATACATTATAAAAAAATAGTAGATAACATTTTATTGAGACACTGTAGCATTTACAATTATTACATGCCTTTGACGAACACATCTACATGTTATACAAAATCTTGTTATAACCTAATATATTATGACCGATATTATTGGCCACGATGTAAGCTACATATTACTACTACAGAAATGCAACGGGCCGTAGGTACTCGGGTACAAAATTTCGAGCGCCAACAGAAACCGTCAGTTACACGTTTTTCTTAAATATTAATTTATTTCATTTATTGGAGATATCAACAGTAGTACATGTGAAAAAATATAACAAATAAAGTATACAGAGAACAAAACCAATAACAGATATCCACAGAAATACATATACATAAATCGGTTTCTTTGCGTGAGTAAGATATGTTTTAGAAATTAGTTGTGAAGGTGAGTGTGTTAGAGTGAGTGTAAGTATGTGAGAGGGTGGGTGAGTGAGTGTTATAATGAAATAAATGTGGACATGCGTGTGTATATTATTGCACAACTGTCAAAAAGATATAAAATTAAGAAAAATAGACATGAAATAAGATTTTATTAATATAAAATGTGTTTTAAAATGCGCATTTTAAATGTTGATATATTACAATCAAACGGATCAATAGGGGGAAAGTTCTGATTATACTCACGAGCTAAACGTATTAGTGGAGATTTCTGAACATAGTTCGTACAAACTGCAGGCACATGAAGTACATGTAAGTACAGGTACAAGGACTTCTCTAAAGAATTATTACTCCGAGTACGAAATATTCCACATTCATTTGATGGTTTTAAAAAGCATATTATATGATATGTCTCTCATATACGTATTTAAACATTGTCGAGCGATCAAATAATTTAAAAATTTGATCAACAATTAATATTAAGTACAGTTGTATTTGTTGCCCATTTGTTGATACACCAACACCATAACATTTATCAGTGTTGTTAATTTTAAGTTAAAATACAGGTTACCGTCATTTTGCACCGGTTTGATTTACGCCGATTTACCGACACCAGACGACCGTAGACGCCGCGACACTAATAGCCGACACACTTTTACACGTTGTTTTATTATATTACCATGTACGCGAGCAGCCTATTGTGTGTGTGAAAGTGTTTCCGAATTAGTTTTCGTTTGGTTTTTAAGAAAAATAAAAACACATGATTTTATTTTTTATTTTATTATTATTAAAATTAATAGAATATCCAAATATTTGTAGTACAAGAAAGGAAACAACAAGCAAGTCTAATGAAATTGGATGCTTATTTAAAAAAAGTGTGATAATTTAATTTAGTTCCGACAAACTAGTGTCAACTCTGCTCCAGAGTATCTAAGAGAACTCTGCATTCCAGATGAATTAGCTGACAGACGTCTTACGCTTATATCAGCTACATCTACGTCGAAAGGAAAAGTTATTATACCTCTACGCAAACAGCACACTAAATTCGGCGAACGTGCATTTGCGGTCGCAGGCCCTACGGCATGGAATGCTCTCCCAGCAGAAATCCGAAACGGTGAAAGTGAAGTGATGTTTCGGAAGAGACTTAAAACCCACTTGTTCTCTAAATAATTTGAATAAATTCTTAGCATGCGGTAAAAAGTAAAATAAAAAAGTACATTATTTTTCTTAAATTAAAAAGTTAAAATTAAATTTATATCTTTATATAATCACTTTGTAAAGCGCCCTTGAGGTATTATATTATGAAAATGGCGCTGTATAAGTTATCTATAATTATTATTAATATGAGAGATTATTATTTATTTGGTAAACGAATTTAAACTGTATTTATCAAGAACATTTATAATTTATTTTGAATGTATATAGGATATGTATTAAATAAACATGTTAGATTGTTCTTAGAATTTCGACACGGGACCTAACCTTATATCTTCCATAATATTTATGTTCATATTACGCCGATTTTTTTTACGCTGGTGTCTCTCGAAACGGAACTCCAGCGTAAAACGACGTTTACCTGTAAAATAAAAATACTCATCAATAAAACATTAATCGTGTTTTACACGAAAGAAGTTTGACAGCTGAAGTTACGAAGTCGCATGTGATTGTCAATGTCGATTGCTTTTGGGCACTCAAGAAAAAGTCGACTGGTTTTCAATCGACTTCACTCTTATGGGTGGTTCAAGAATGCTGTCACTCGTCAAATTATGGAAGTTGTATGAGATTCTTAAGACGAATAAGTTCAGTATAAGGCTCTAGATCAGCCCTACATTGCTTAATAAAAATGAAATACTGTCGTTTAAGCAACCCTTAACTTATACCCACCAGAGAAAAAGATTCAACTTAAAGATATTATGACAATTATTTAATGAATCAAATTCAATGTTGCTAATGAAATAAGCAAAATTATTTAAAATATAGTTCCGAGATATTTTCAAAACAAACTAAAATATAATGAGTTTTTTCATAACAACGCAACGAAAGTATCTACAAGAATATATCTGTAAAAAATACTAGGTTATATATATATTGTAAATAGTGAATAAACATAGGTTGTTATAAGTGTAAATATTATACAGTTTAACTATTATAAATTCGGATAGTAAATTTACAACACTGATAAATAATGTTAGAATAAATATAGATGTAAATATTGTGTTGGAAATATATATTAGACTATGTTATCATAGAACTAAATAAAATAAATAATAAACATAAAAAAAAACTTTTATTTAAAATTCACGCTTATATGAAAGGTAATTTGTATGCTTGTCACTTTTCTTTACAAAACACATTGTCGTCTACATATCTTTTTATTCATAAAAAAGACATTTAATAAAATGTTTTCAGCTGGTCTAGTCAGTCATTAAGATTAACAAAGCCATAAATTATAAGCCTTGTAAATGCCTTGACCTCCATATTTCCTTCTCTAAAATGTCCTGCGTCCTTGTTGTAATTTTTAACATATTTTATAGTTAAACAATATTGAAAACCAAATAAAAAAAGACAAAATGGTGATATTTCAAACTGGGTCCAACCTTTATTTAATCAACGGGATTTAAAAGTTAAAATCAATATTTCACGTCCAGCCTACCAAGAGTTTAACCCAGGAACTCGAGAATGGAGGGCAGACTTACACCAGATTGATTTCTTTTTTAAATTTTTATTTTTTTTATTTTATGGATATAATTTTTAATTCATTTTAGTAGATTTTTATGTTTTATCTTGTTTTGGTTGCGTTTATGATCAACCACTACTTTTACATAGTTTTTTTCTAAAGTTTCAAATATACGTTTATTTTATTGTTTTTTTTTTTCTCTGTTTTTCTACTTTTTAAAAAATATTTTATTTGGTTTGGTTAAGTTTTTTTCTTTCTTTCTTTGACATTGTTTTTTTTTTATTTATCCAAAGCACCAAAAAACTAAAATTATATGTTAACTTATGTCTGAGCACCCGATGACAAACTCTTATTTAATTTTTTATTAAAATTATTAATTGACAATTCTTGATGGAATTCCATTGTTATGATGTAATAACTTATATTTACATATAAGCTACTAATTAAAAATACTTGGTACACTTCCACTTATTTTTTCGACCAATTAGCGCTTTCATTCTCTAATGGGCACATTCAGACTGGTAAACATTATTCAGTGTTAGGGTAATTTATATAATACTAAATATTATCTCAAGTGTAGGTACATTTAAAAATAAGTAGAAAGAGATACAATATGTAATATTTCAAGTGTACCAAGTATTTTTGATTAGTAACTTTTTTGTAAATATAAGTTATGACGTCATTATTATTTAACCGTTTATCGGGACAAATGCGTTGCAATACTTTATGTTTTTATTCTTATAATGTATTGATGTTGTAAGAACATATGTGTTTAATTTTATATAGACTCTATTATATAAAAAAAACCTTTGAGCTGCACTCGAGAAAAAAAAAATCTCGTCCAAGGTTCTGGTTCTATTTCAAGCACAGAACTGTATTCCTTATCACGCTGGACACAAGTTTATTTCATTGATTCAAAATTTAAATTTCTTTTTTACGGTTGCTTTATTTGGAAAGAAAATGTAGTTGTAGATATGTTACCTCTCTTAAAATGAATTACCTACAATGGTATTTTGTCGAAATTCAATCAGATTTATTCTGAGTGCATATTGCACCCTTAGTCTGCGATTGAAACTTCAGTCTGGTATTGATTCTACAGGAAATTGTATTTAGATATTATTTACTGAAGGAACCTCCCTCTATCAAACCACTCCCGCCCCTTATATCGGGGGTTATTGGAAACTTTAATCAACCCCTAACTCATAGACCTTACACATTAAATATCGTAAGTTTATATTAATGAAAAGATTCGCTTTATCATTCATTTATTTATTCAATGGCTTATGCTTTAAACAAAATATAAAACAATTGCACAAATTAGCAAAATGAACAAATAATGTAAATATTATATTTTTCATTTTCACTGCCGTTCAGATGCACAATAAGTTTTTCTGTGTTATTTTACAGTGTTTCGTTCATACTCCATTGACGATTTGGATCGCATTACAGTGTCCATCATCGGAGTTGATGTTTCTTTTTTGTAGATGTGTAGCGTTACCTACTAAAGATTTGTACCGCGTCACAATCGTTGCTGTCTACAGCTTGTCAATTTGAAATTTGTGGCGCTTGATAGTCCACACTCTTGATAGTCCTTATAGAAAAAAAACTATATAAGGCCTATTTTTAAATCAGGAGATAAATCTGATGATAGCAATCGTAGGCCTATTTCAACATTATCTTGTATACCTAAAATGTTTGAAGCTATTATTGCTAGGAAAATCACGCCCATGTTTAAGAATATACTGATCGATGAACAGCATGGATTTAGATCTGCCAGATCATTACTTGTAACCTGGTAGATTATACCCAGGTTATTGTCAAAGCACTTGAGGATGGTCAGCAGATTGACGATCTCTATACTGATTTTTCCAAGGCATTTGACAAAGTATATCATAAAATTCTCACATATAAATTACATGCCTTGGGAATAAAAGATCCATTACTTTCATTTATAAAATCGTATCTTACTGGTAGGAAACAAAATGTCCGGATAAATAACTATTTATCAACCAGTGTTGATGTTATATTAGGTGTACCTCAGGGTGTTCATTTGGCACCCCTGCTTTTCAATTAGTTTATTAATGATATAGCTAAATCATTCTCTAACTCTCGTTTTTGGCTCTTCGCGGACGACAACCAAATTCTCAAAATAATTCAAACTTTACAAGACTGTTTTTTTCTTCAATAAGACATTATCTCTTTTAACCTATGATGCAAAGTCAATAAATTAAAACTACATATTAAAAAATTCAAAATAATGTCATTTCATAGAACAAAACAGCCGATTTCCTTCGAGTACCTAATAGAAAACTTCAAAATTGATGTAGTAAAGTCTATCAGAGATTAAGGAGTTGTTTTGGACTTTAAACTGACAAACAACGAGCATATAGCTTTATTATTTATTAACAGAATATCCTCTGATTTTACTAATGTCCGTACAATCAAAACTCTTTATTGCTCAACTGTTCACCCTCTTCTAGAATATGCCTCCGTGGTCTGGTCTCCAGTCTATGTCAATCGCATAAATCACATTGAATCAGTTCAACATCGCTTGCTTCGAAAAGTAGCATGGACGCTTGGAATAGAAAGAGGTAATTATTCTTATACTGATATAGTCAAGATTAAATTTTTTTAGTCTGCAAAAACGTAGAACTAATATTGATTCTATATATATGTTCGGCATACTAAATGGTATAATCGATGTTCCACCATTACTGGGACGAGTAAAATTCAATATTCCGACTCGTAGGTTGAGAAACAATGAAGTACTGTTTATCGATCAGCATAGATTTTTGGTCGGGTTGTGGTCGTGTGGCTAGTGTCTCGGACTCACGGACCAAAGGTCTGTAGTTCGAATCCCACTCTACCCCAACTTGATTCCATTTTCTAATAGTGAGTTATTTACAATTCGTTGAAAATGGCCCTCAAAATTAAATGTTTGGGTAAATCATATAAACGCAAATATTTCTTTAAAAAAAAAAATGGTTTTAATTCTTGTCGTATTGTTAAATTGAGTCAAGACCTGGACTTTTTTGGTTTAAGTTTACAACGATTTAAATGAGCACTAAATAGATAGTCCAGATCTTGTCTTGATGTCCCTTATGTTTGTCAATGTTTATTTTTTTTTTTTTTTTATTGTTTTAAACTATTCTTTTATTGTAATATTTAAGCCCTATAAATTGTATACATGGACACTGTCCGTTAATAAATAAGTAAAAAATTCTTTATAACTGGGTACCAGGATGATTTTTAATGCATCCCATTATCTCTATTTTTATTTATGCGAAATTGTTTTAGCTGTTTCGGAAGAACAAATGAACGTAATTAATTTTGACAATTTTTTTAAAGCGCCGTTTTCGTAAGTAATCACTTCACGGGCGTTGTGCTATATACTATATATAAAGGTCCAAATAAAATAAGGTCCATCTTCAGGCTAACTCTTAATTACTATTTACTAACAAACAAGTTTTACAAATCATGTAATACACATAATATGGTACTAAAATTACATCTTAAAAGTAGCACTTTTTACGTCAGGAAACGATGTTCAGTTATGCAGAAAGCAGACAGCTATAAAAAAATGAAACTGAGATAATAGCCCTTTTGTGAAAAGAGTGAACAATCAAATATACACAACAGTTTAAATGTTTATTACTTTTACAAATAATACATACGTTTTTTTTTATGTTCAAAAAATTGTTTATGTATTTGACCAGTTTGAATGATTTTTAAAGTCTGTCTGCTGAAAATCCAAATATCATTCATTTTTCCATCTATTGATTTGAGTGAAGTTAAAGACCACATAACCGAATATCGCACGCAACTACACTAGCTCAGAATAAGGCATAGAAGAAACATCCACGTTCTATCACTTCTTCATAATATTTTAAATAATCCCACTTCGCCTGTTTATCTGAGAGAGCTCTTCCAACCTCTATTACAACACGGACTATCTCCTCGTTCTAGTGACGAGAGAACCCTTTTAATACCCTTTCATCACTCTAGTTTTATTGCCTCCTCTTCCATCGTAGTGGCTGCTTGATTGTGAAATAATCTATCCACTAATGTTAGAGACGCCCCTTTCTTTATTTACATTCAAATCAAGATAAAAATGTCACTATTGAAATATTTAAGTCGTTCGTTTTTCTTTCTTCTTTCTTCTTTCTTTTATATCCCCTTTCCTTTCTTCGTGGTATAGTGTTATTTTTGTGTATTTTTATTTTGTTAATCTTTTTTAAAATTGTGTATAAAATCGTAAGATTCAATATGTCCATATACTTGTAATTTTCTCAAACAGAACAGTTTGGGTAGGTAGGAAGAAATTACCTCAAGGCAATATGCCTGCCTTTATATGTATATAAACTGTACATGTATATAAAGTGTTAAAATAAATAATAAAATAATATATTAACTTTGAAAATAATTTAATAATGTTAAAGGAATTTCGGTGATTTTTTTATGATAACCTTAAATAAACATGCATTTTACAGAAAACAGACAAATTGAATAGTAAATGATACTTTAAATGTATCAGGTAACATTCTGTATTAAAACGTATTTTTTAATTACTAAAAAGAAATGCTTATGTATTATCCACTTTAATTTATTTTGGATATCTACCTTGATTTTTGAAGGGATTAGTCTTCCCATCAGCATCTAAAGCGTAGGATTTTTCCAGCGCTGTAGGTGTTTTCTGCAAATTAAAAAATGACGTTTTTGTGATCAACATAATTTTCAGAAGGTGATTATTACAGTTTTTTGTATGAAAGCGGCCTGGCTGTTTTTAGCAGAATAGAATTAACCTTACTGCACCTGATAACATCAATATCTCATTTTTCCAAAATTGTGGACTGGCTGTTTTTTGCATAACTAAGTTCAATTGTTTCAATGTTTTACCACCCCTGGTGAGTATCATTTGACTTGTGAGGAATGAAGCAATATGTCGTCAAGCGGAGGTGATACGGTTGGCTAGGCCATATATCGCGGATGCCTCCTTAGAGCCTTAACCATGCTTACCTACTTTACAAGGACGTCTTGGACGTCAACTGATCACTGTTTTTCGGCATTTCATGTCAGAACTACGGTACGAGAACCTAACTTGGGAGGACGCAAAGGAGTTGACAGACGACAGAGAAGCATGGAGGCTCTTTGTGGACACCATATGCTCCAACTAGGGAGCGGACATGAAATGATGATAAGTGAGTAATGCGTCAGGGGTGGTATTTTGGATTTTTTCTACCCTAGGAGGGAGTGATTAACTTGAAGATTTTGTTTTTTTTGTTTCATAGAATGGCCTCGCTGGTGATTAAACGTCAAATGGTGTATAAAACTGTTTCAAAAACGGAAATAAAACTAATACGGTTTGGTCAATTCAACCTAATTTAGTGTTTTAGGTAATGCTTAACGTCGCAATAATGTTCTAAATGAAAATCATCATGTTTGATTTCACGTGTTCACATTTTTTAACATTTAATAATTAGTGCGGCCATTTATGAAGGAAAGTCTTGTCATTTTAAAGAAATAAAAATTCTTTAAAATATTCACTCACTAGGGGGTAGGAAAGATCCAGAATACCACCCCAGGTATCTCCATCTGACACGTCTGTGGTTTGCGAAGCCACTTTGGATGGATTACGAAAAATTTCGAACGTATAACGTTTGGGTATAATATGCACCCTGGACAGGGGTCCAAGTATGTAAACACTATGAATATCAAATGAATTTACTTCAGAAATTATGAGACAATGAATAATGCTTATTCAATCAACATTAACAGAGATATCTGTGCATACTTTCAATAACTCCAGGCAAACTGCAATAGTTAAGTAGCAAATACAATTTATTTCCAAATTAAACGTATCAAATTAAGATGGGTTGAAATTTCAAATGAAACTAAAAAACTTTTTAAGAAGAATGCGGAAATTGTGGAATTCTGAGCATTTATTTACATGGCTTTTGAACTTCCATTGGACAGTTGATTTTTAAAGGGCGTTTAGACGTTGAAAATGCAATATTATTTAGTCTCTGAACTAGACTATTCTCCAAGTGTAAACAGCAACTTATAGCATATTACAACAGAGATAAAGAACATTTTACAGAAAGTAAAATAGAAGTCTAGGCATCTACATGGCTTATGACCTGTCATTAATTTATTTATTTACATACATGCGGTTATACTTCATTATTTGAGACAATAAGTCCCAACTCCATGAGACTAAAAGTCCTGTGTTGAGATGGAACTAGCAATTAAATGACACAGACACATGAGTATATCACCACAAATATAGGATTAAAAACATAAAAAATAATTTTCAAAAAATATTTTCAAAAACATATATATGGCACATCAATATGGTAAACAGAGGCTGGTTTAGTAGTAGTAGTGGTTTAGTTTAGCTGGTTGGTAGGCATTGGCGGTTTTAAGTGGACACTTTACTCACCGTGTAATATTCACCATTCTGCTCGTATTTGAACCATAATAAATAAAGTAAATAAAATATATTTCTTTAATACATAATTTTTTCTATGACCACACATAAACACTATTGTCATCATTCTGTTCTGATTACCGAAAAGTCGTCTGAATAATTTCTCTACTATTGCATTTATGTAGCGGTATCTCAGTCAAAAAGTCCGTAAAAACTTACCCTTCGTGAGTTGCCAACCCTTACAGCTGAAAATCTAACAATTTAAATAATTTATATATAATTCGGCGATGAATAGAAAAATGACGTTCTACAGATGTAACCTACATCTCTATTGAAAGAGCCGGAATAGTAATTTCTGTTCAACTTTCTTTAGGGATGTTTTCCATGTTACCGTTTCCCACCCTAGAAGGAGGGAAGTGGCGGTTTATTTGCAGTGCATGTTAGCACTTAGCAGTCTAAAACACTCCGGATGCTGTATACGTGGGAGCGTTGTGTGATTCAATTTTCAGTGACCTTTTAAACATACGTACGTATGGCTTACATTTTAAATAATTTTCAAAGGGTCGTGAAATTGCATTTATCCTTTTTCTATAGGCATTCCATCTTTAAAAGGATGATCGATGCCTCAAAGTATTAAAACATAAGGTAAATTGAATGCGGAATATAAAAAGGTTTTAAAAAAGATTGATCTATTGAGTCCGTGCCGACTAAATAATACTTTATTCTCACAAAAAAATCATCTTTTGTATATATTGATATCTTTTGTATTATAGAGTTGATGAATATTGAAAATAAAAATGCTACTTTGTTAAAAAATTAATAAAATATGCTAACTTTCTAATGATAATTTTTTTATTACTAGTTAATAACTGTATTAGAAAAATAGGATAAAAGCTGTGGTAGAGCGTAATTCAAATCTCGGGATCCGTCTAATTTTCTGAGATGTGTTTTTAAGTTCGACAGACAAACGGTACTTTTGGATCACAATTTTTAAAAAAATACAAGCTTTTTTAAAGTTGTTGAATTTTTTAGTTCATACACACAAAGGTATTTAATTTTAAATAAAATATTTGTATTTTTATAATTTACACAAATATTTTGATTTCAGGACCGACTAACATGCACTATCTCTTCGTTCTAGTAACGAGAGAACCCTATTAATACCTTTTCACCGCTCTAATTTTCATGCCTCCTCTTTCTCAATAGTAGCTATTTGATGATGGAATAATCTACCCACTAATGTTAGAGATGCCCCTTTTTTACTTACTTTTAAATCAAGATTGAAATGTCACATCTAAATGTTTGAGTTGTTCCTTTCTCCTTCTTCTTTCCTTTCCATCCCATCTCCACTCCTCTCTTCACAGTATAGCGTAATTTTTTTTGCCAATTTAAAAAAAATATATTTTTGCTTATACTTTTTAGATTCTGCATATTTACCTAGAATATGACCATGTAATTTTCCCAAACTGAACGGTTTGGGTAAGTAGGAAGAAATTACCTGAAGGCAATATGCCCGCTCTTGTATGTATACAAATTGTACGTGTGTATAGAGTGTTTAGTAAATAAATAAGTAAAATAGAAAATAACTGCTCTTGAAAATGAGTAATCATGTTGCAGTAAAGTGGAATTTGAATCTCGAACATGTGATTTCGGAATTCTGAACATTACCATAGAACTAGTACCCTGTTATCATAATATTGTACCTAAAATCTCCCTTTTTTTTTTTAATCACCATCCCCGACTGTTAACGAAAAGCTGACTGTAAGGAAAAAACGAATTTCATTCAGTTTTGTAAAAGGTTCGAAATTCTTGAAGAAAGGAAAGGAACACGGAATATGGACCTACCATTGATACGATGTAAATGTTCTTCAATTTTGTGCACAAGATGTCAAAATTCACTATGAATTATGTAACTATTTATGAACTATGGAACGACGCGCGACGAATCCAAGACGAAGAACATTTAAGAAATGATAATATTGAAGTCTAGGCATCTACAGGGCTTATGACCTGTCAATGGCTGGTTTAAGTGGCCACTTTACACACTGTATAACATTCACCATTCTGCCCATATTTGAACAGCTATATACCTTCAATTATTTCATCTGTTGATGTTTGTGAAGTCAAAGAAGGTTTCAAACCTTTATTTATGAGGGTTAGATTCATCTAATTGAATTATTTCATCTACATACTAGGCAACGCCTGAAAATGTTATTTCTTCAATTTCTATACTTCTTTATGGACCAGGTGGATTTATCAACAATATTTTTAGTTTGTCCAAATTTTTGTAGACAAGAACTGGATTCAACTCCCTGGGGAGCTGTTTATATAAACTCAAATGTTCTTCGTCTCTGTTGTAATATGTTTATATAACCAGCTCTCCAGGGAGTTGAATCCAGTCTTAGTCTACAAAAATTGGACAAACTCTAAATATTGTTGATAAATCCACCTGGTCCATGAAGAAGTATGGTAATTAAAAAAAATAAAAAATTTCAGGCGTTGCCTTGTGTAGGTGAAATAATTCAATTACATGAATCTCACCCACATTAATAAAGGTTTCAGCTATTTAACTTCCAAACATCAATAGATGGAAGAATTGAAGTTGAATTGAATTTGGACAAGCTCAAAATATTGTTAATATTTACTTTGACATTAAAAATGAACAAGTCTGTAAACTGTTACGTTGAGAAACAAAAAATAAATAAATTCAAAATGAATTATGTATAAATCTTAAAGACGATGTCGACGTAAGCGGAAAGATAAACCTACAAAATATAAGTAAGCTTTAAATTTGACCAACAAACAATTTTACGAGCATTTTGGGCAAATTTTGAGATTTCTCTCATAAAACAGTGAAATATTTTCCTCTCGGGATGTTTTCCTTTCCAATTTACAAAGCAAGCACCGCTCTCCTTTCTTGCTACCCCCTTCTCTTTCTTCTTGCCAGATACCAATCTGTTTCACTGCGCTCTGCCTTATCAATTTTTAAAATTTCACTTTATCCGAATGTGTTCTGCTTAACCTGTTCCTTTACCTGGGGATTGTAGGTAACGGAACTTTGATTAAAATCGGCAACACTTGAAAATTTAGAGCTGCTCGTGGACGGATTTAACAGGAAAGACGGTATGACTTTTTTTTCGTACAAACGTATTCCCATATTTTCTCTCTGAATTATGGCACTAGAGTAGTGATTTTTTTACACAATTCAGATATTTACCATTAGTGACCCCACTTTTCTTGATACAAAGTATTTTCGTATTTTCTCATTGGATCATGGCACTATAGCAATTATTTTATTTTACACATTGAAGATGTCTATCATTAGCGCGTCTCTATTTGTTTGTTTTTTTTGATAAATTAGCACAATAGAATAATTTGAAAAAGACCTTCCAAAAACCCAAAAAAACGCCCAATTTACCTACCATCTTAGGAACGCTCAGACGCTAAAGTCTTTGTGGGCATTTTCTCCAATTTATGTTAAAGCTTAATTTTAAGATGTATTTTTGTAATTATATTTCTATGTCAATAATATATGTATGCAAAAATAAACAATTTTTTTTTTTTTTTAAGTACGGTATACAAATATGATAAATGATTTTTAAAAACAGTAAAGGTACTGACACAGAAAATATTATTAATATTAAGAAAATATTATTCTCATTTATTTTATTGATTAATTTAACATCTTATATACATATGCAGATAATATGCTCAATCGCGGGCACAGAGATTTTCAACTAGTGTGGTCAGTAAAAAAATATTACTTTTTTGAAAAATAACAATATTTTGAGTTTCTCCAAATTTTTGTAGACAAGGACTGGATTCAACTCCCTGGGGAGCTGTTTATATTAACATTTTTATTTTATACATATTTAGTTTATATTAACATATAGAATGGTGAATGTTACATAATGTGTAAAGTGGCCACTTAAACCAGCCATTGACAGGTCATAAGCCCTGTAGATGCCTAGACTTCTAAATTACCGTCCCTTAAATGTTCTTCATCTCTGTTGTAATATGTTAATATAATATATTCGTAAGTAATAAATCTTTCCAAACAGTTTCCTTCACTTGTCACATTAGTCTTTTGTCCATAATGGATAGCCAAGAAAACCTGCTGTTTCTTAAAATGGTTAAACACATATTTCCGTCACTATCACAAGTTTCACAGAACTCAATTTTATTATTTTATTAACAAAATAAACGTGGGCTATATTCTCGATTGTATGAAAGAAACCGATTTGAGGCTTTTGAGATTATTTATTTGAAATTCTATCTTTAACCGTATTTTATGAAATAATAATTGAAAAAAACGCTAGATGTCAGTAACATATTCATTTTTTCTTTCTTAAACAATGCACCAAAGTTTATGAAAAGCACTGCCGACAAAATTATCCATCCACGCGTTATTACAACGGAAAAAAAACCCACACGTACACGTTTTGTTCATGTAAACAACAGCTGCAATATGAACAAAATAGGCATTTGTAGTTTGTGCCTTAACCGATCCTGGCCAATGGTGGCGCGTCAATCGGTACGACACAGTACTTAACTGAATTATATCTGGCGCATTTTTCAAATATTACAAATGGTTAATCGCATATTTAATGTTATTTTTTGTTATTCTTTTAATGAAATTCTAGTAGGGTAGGCACTGTTTATGTGCCTACACGGAACGCACGCTACTCTGCAAATTACAAGCATATGCATCATGGCAGGCATATTGCCTTTAAGCAATTTCTTTCTATCTACACAATCCGTTTAATTTAAGACAATCAGTGGTATATGAACATATCGTAGGCATATTACAATATTTTCATTATGAAACAATACATTGATGTACTTTTTTTTAAGCAATAAAAAATGACTAATTATCAACACTATAATGTGTGGAGAGGCGGGGGTAAAGAGGGAAGGAAAGAGGGAGGAAAAAGAAATACTCAAATATTCAGGAAATGAAATTTCATACGTGATTTGAATGTAAATAAATAAGGGGCGTCTCTGACATTAATGGTTGGATTATTCCATAATCTTGCTACTACTGTGAAAGATGGGGCAGAAAAATAGTTTTGGTTTTAGGGTGCGGAAAACGGGACTACGAGACCTTGATTTTGGTGATATATAATCACAAAGTGCAGTTGTGTATTTCGCACAATATTGGGAATGCATCTGTGAGAAGGGGTCCGGATTCCGGGAGGTGAAGAACTTCTTGGCGGGCAGTTTATACTTCTTTTACCTGGTAGTTCAACAATGTTTGAGTATGTCCAAATGCTTGCAGACTGGCTGGATTTATAAAAATTGGAAAATTGTTTGCAGGCGTTACCTAATAGGTGATTTGGTTCAGCCGGATAAATCTCACCCTCTTGATAAAGGTTTCAGCTCTTTTACTTTACAAAAGTCAACAGATGAAAGAGTTGAGGAAATGTGGATGTTTAAACATGGGCAGAATGGTGAATGTTACACAATGTGTAAAGTGGCCACTTAAAACAGCCAATGACAGGTCGTAAGCCCTGTAAATGCCTAGACTTCTGTATTACCTTCTCAAAAATATTTTTCCTCTCTGTTGAAATAAATTTAAATATGAATAACTCCCTAGGGAGGAAATCCAGCCAGTCTGCAAGCATTTGGACATACTCAAACATTCTTGAAACATGTTAGCTTTAACATGATGGCATTTGACAGTTCGTAAGACGGTATAATCAATTAACTTTCCGAATATACTACCGACGTTTTACAAAGCCGACTCTGACGAGATCTCGACAACTCTGTGAGTGACAGAAAAACTAAGTTCAAATACCTTCTTCTCTGGCACCGTCTATCCTCTTTATATTTTGTTAAGTGAATTGTGCTGCTCATATTTTACGGAACGAGCGGTTATGGAATGTGAATTTGTAAGAATATTTGTGTATTTAAAAAAGGATTCTAATTTATTTCAAGCATTCTCTCTGTTCTAGTCCATCCTTAAGCAGTGATTCAGTATAAAAATCACCGTATCTATCTTTCCGCACCCTCGTGGAAAGGACAACATATCAGTGCACCAAATGTGATGTATCTCGTGTGTTCGTGGAGTATAGATGCTCAATACGTTTCTTTTTTGGATGATTGTATGTATGTTGCATTAGTTCCGATGTACCGGCTACAATTTCAGTAGCGATCTTCAGGAAAATCTGTGTGTTTTATATTAAAAAAATGTCTTCATGTACTATTAATTTGTACCGTGTCGCAATCATATATTCTTTGTATTGTGTAGTGCCGGGAACTACGTTGAGTTTAATTTCAGCCCGTCGCATCGTCTTTTTTTATGTTATTTGGGTGTTTGTGTATTTTAATGGCCTCTTTTATTAATCATACACTGTAATTTCTAGGTTTATGCGAAATCTTTGAAAAAAAAAAGTCCTGTGTCTATAAAGTGTACCGCTATTTTTGATTTTTCAGGGTGTCCTAGTTTACACTTTTATTACGATTTTATACTAAATCAAAAGCAAAGATTAACAAAATAAAAAAAAACAAAAAAATAACACTATACTATGAAGAAAGAAGAAGGGATAGGAAAAAAAGAAGAAGGATAAAGGAACAATGTAAATATTTAGATACTGACATTTCAATCTTGACATAAATGTTAATAAAGAAGGGCGTCTCTAATATTAGTGAATATATTATTTCACAATCTAGTAGCTACTACGGTGAAAAATATGGCAAGAAAATTAGAGCAATAAGGGGGTATTAAAGGGGTTCTCTCGTTACAAGAACGAAGAGATAGTCCGTCTTGTGATAGAGGTTGGAAGAGCTCTCTTAGATAAACAGGCGAAGTGGTATAATTTGAAATATTATAAAGAAGTAATAGAATGTGAATGTTTCTTTTATGCCTGATACTGAGCCAGAGTAGTTGCGTGCGATATTCGGTTATGTGGTCGAATTTGCAAAGATGAAAGATATAACGTATACAAACATTATGTAATCGATCCAACTTATCAAGTAATTCAGAGTTAGCAACTTGGTACATTCGCAAAGTCAAGGAGTAGAAGTAGTATGCCCAGGACATTAGTCCAAACATTAGTTTGCTTAACATTTATTGGCAAGAAATTCTGTAATCTTTTCAGTGAGTGCAAACTGCTATAAAGTTTACCACTAACTTCGGTAACCTGATCGTGCCACCCTAAATGCTTATGAATGATAATACCTTAGTTTTTGACGGAAGTCATGAATGAAATCTCTGTATCATCTATTTTGAAAAGAGGAAGTGTGGAAAAATTCTCTTATGAATACATTTTTTTACTACCAACAAGTACAACTTGGGTTTTTGTTGGATTTATGAGAAGTACATTTTTTTTTGTCCATGAAAAGATGCAAGATGCTTGAGTGCAAGTGACATTATGAAATGAGTCTACAAATGCAAATCATCGACATATAAATGGTACAAACTGGGAAGGTTTTTTTGTTATAAGATGGATAAAAAAGGCAAATAAAAGTGGAGAAAGTACCCCTCCTTGTGGCACACCGGCGGTAAGATAAATCCACCCTGAAAAGACATATGTTATTTAACGCATTGTCGACGGCCACGTTAATACTAATTAGGTTTGTAACAGCAGGTTTTTTAAAAGTTATTAGAACTTACGTACCTCAGGGCTTCAATGAGACGGTATACTTAACTACTGTACTATCTGTATCTTACCTTGGTATGTTCTACCTACTTGCCATATCGACATCATATGATCAAAACAAACCAATGAATGACCACAAAGTTAATCCGTGTTCCTTACTTCATTAATATTTAAAATAGTTCTAATTTATATTTCAAATAGGCTTCTGTGATAGAATGTGCCCACTTCAAAGCAATTATAAACTCCAATAAATTCAAATTCAAGCAAAAAAAGCTCGCTTGAACCTGATTTTTATATGACTTTTAACCATTTCTAAAACGATCGTCTGAAAAAATATAATAACTTTATTTATTTTTTACAGTGGTAACTTTATAATGCCTAGATACTCTTATATGTTAATAGAACTTAATCAAGCGACATTATTTTTTGCATCTAGACGTTCGTTTAACTTAACTGACAGTTATGTCGCAATTTAATTTGACTTCAAAATTTATTTATTTCTCTCTCATATTTTGAATAGGCTTTTAAGAGAAAAGTTGCTAACTTTGAAACGATTAAAAATTAAATAAATCGTAATTAAAGGAAAAATTGCTCGGTGGAACAACATTTTTGACACTTTTAATGCGTAGATAAACGTATCGAGGGGTTCTAGACCCGTCGGTATAAACCAACGTTCTTACATCAAAACTTGATGGTGGGGTGATCGGTAATATATCTTTGTAGTCTGTCGGGAGAGTTTTATCTTTAACTATGACGTCATTGGAGCTGTGTCATTTTAGAGCGTAGATATGTGTACCGTGACGTACGCTTCCTCTTGTTTCGTATCGATGTACCTACCCAAAACTTAAAAGGGGATGTCGGTAGTATATCTTTGTAATCGCTAGAGAACTTATCTTCAACTATACAGTCAAGGTAAACGTATGAAATCTTTATCTTCCCATCATAATCAAGGCCCAGATTTAGTTGAATTTATTTTATCTACATAAGATTCTGATATGCTTTGAAAGCTCTCATTCTACTTGTCAGATTATTTCCTGCTCTAAATAACCTCATTAGAAGCCTCATTAGCCGAGCTTTCACAAAAATTGTACAGTTCTGGGAACGATTTACGTTAAAAATGTTTTTACAGGAAATTAACGTTGAGGAACGCTATAAGGAAATAAATAAAAATAATATGCTAAATACATACGATATTTGAAATGAAAAAAATGGCTTTAAAATTGAATAACATATGAACGATCACTATAATAAAATATTTATTTAGACATTTTTATCCTACGAAATACCACAAAGAAGTGTGGATCTTCAAACGAAAAATGGTGAATCAAATTCTACGATTTTCACGGCCTTTCTGACAATGTTGTTTTTGTCGCAACAATCTACTATCTACTTTGCTACTGAACCCTAATACAATGAATGCAATTACCCACCTTGTACTGGGTTCTGGCACCTTTATTGTGTAGAACTTCTGTTGCGGTAACCATAATCATATCGGATCTTGCGGTCAGGAAGGAGGTGCACTTGACGATTACACGACGTAGTGGATTTAATGAATAATTGATCGCAAAAATAACTTATTCGCAATCGCGGTGAGAATATTAAAGCACATGCACACACGATCAGTTCAGTTATTATTATGGAATTGGGAAAATATCGGTACCTACGGTAGGCATTGTAACATCTTAAGCAGAGCCCAGTAGGTAGAAAATAAATTTGAACGCATCGTCTTAGTACTGGTGCTATGTATATATGTGTGTACACATACAGTAAATGTGGCGAAACCACAGTTCTTAAAAATGTTTTCCCCTTCTGTTAGAAAGTGAAGTCTAGCTTGTCTACAAACATTTGGACACACTATAAACATTTCTGACCAAAACAGGTATGAGAAGTATACAAATTGAAAAAGTGTTTTCACACGTTTTCTCGTACTTGATATAATTCATTAAGATAAACCTCACCAACGTCAATAAAGGTTTCTGCTCTTTTACTTCTCAAAAGTAAACAGATGGAAGAGTTGCGGAAATGTGGATGTTTAAACATAGGCAAACTGGTGAATGTACAGAGTGTATAGTGGCCATTTTAACCAGCCAATAACATGTCAGTAAATACCTTGATTACTATTTTTCCTTCTCAAAAGTGTTTCCCTCTCTGTTGTAAATAAATTAAGATGAAAATATTGTATTAATTTCAAAGGAAATTGATAAAGGGAAAAATATATTTTGCTGTCTGTATCAAAATTTCATCATCAGAGAATTTATTTAAATTAAAACTTAACCAATGTTTGCAAATGAATGTTGTTGAAGAGTCTTATAAAAATGAGAAAATATTTTCATTTCAAAAGATGAGATTTCGTATTATAAACTTCTAAATTGGAAGCGAAATTCGTTTTTACCCTCGTAAATCTTATAAATTTTAGGGAGCATTGACTTGATGAGAAAAACTTCTTTTATTTATGAAAAAGTAAATTAACTTGTATTATATTTTTCTACATTCTTTCGTTCCGATTGAGTTTAAGTCGTTTTTAATTAAAATTCTAAAGATTTGTTAAGGCTGATAAAAAGTATGGAAATCAAACGCTTTTTCCATTTTTGAAACTCCGTTCTTCCAAAATTGCGCTAGTAAAGAAATTAAATTAATTTAAATTAGATAAAAACAATCATTTTCTAATCATAAGACCATATTTTACTTTTATACTTTGTCTTAATATAAGTCCCAATTTATACATTTCAAGAGCCGTGATCCGCCTCCAATCCGAAAAGTAATTATATTATACTTGTGTAAAACTTTCAAACATATTTTTTATTAGAAATACGTTAAAAAGCTTTTGTTTTTAACTATAAATACTTCCAATTTTGTCAATTAAAATAATTATAAAACTCAAATGTAAACATGTATCTTTTTTAGGTCATTCCGTGTAAGTTAGATTCATTCGGATGTTTTGGCTACCATTGCAGGAGCCATCTTCAGGGTAAACTGTGTGAGGAAGTGTAGTGTGACAACTTGATCTCGCCAGCACAACAAAAAAGATAGTGTGTTTAACTAGAGTGTGGTCCCATCGCGCGAATATTGGAAACTTACAGAGAGCTCTTATGAGGGGGCAGAGACTACATCTTCTTGTACAGGAGCATATAGGACTGAATCGACGGTAGCATTTCCAGTCCTTGCGGAAGAACCCAGCCGATTTAGAAGTGATGAAGTCTATTGCGGTGAAAAAACTAAAAAAAGCTGAAGAAGTAGGTTATTTTAGCATAACCTTCCAGCTGCGTAAAAATAACCGACTGGCTTGCCGCTGTCAAGATGAAGACGCTTGAAATATAACAAATTAGATGGGACTCAGCGCCTGCAGAGAGGTGGAATTAAGAGAGTGCTATGAGAATTAGAACGAAGAGGTGAACTCTTATCACCATGAAGTGATAAGAGTTTAAATTTTTCACGCAGGTGTATAGGAGCGTTAGGACTATGAAGTACATTAAACAGAAGTGAGAGGGAGTGATAGTCTTTCCGCTGTCTAATTTTGAGCTATTTCAGTTGTCTACGATAATCAAAAATGTGGTCATATTTACCAAGACCAAAAATGTACCTTATGCATGTATTCTGAAGTCGTTCAAGTTTATTGATGTTTAAATGTTCCCTTTTATATAAAAAAAATGAATGGTCCGATTTGCATTTTAGCAGAATGGGTCGTGATAAGGAAAAACATACGTTTCGAAGCGTCGTTTGATGATTTTATAAACGAAAAGTAATATTGAAAAATCCAGTCACCCCTCAAATACACTAAGTAAAATTGTATATTGTAAATTTATGAAAAGCACTCATAATATGTATGTTTATATTTTTCTTTTTAGACTATTGCTTCCGCCTTCATAATATTCTATACAAGAGGTACGGATATTTTCATTCCAATCTCATTTTATATTCCCTTTATTTCCTTTTATCTGCCTTCTCCCACCCTTCTCTCACCATGCCGAACCGGCCCCCGCCGACTGGTTAACCACCCGACCGATATGAGAGATGGCGAGGAGAGAGGGGAGGGGATGAATTTCATATGTTGTAAAATGGCGTACCGCTAATGGGTGAAAGTAAAATTGTAGCAGTTAAAATTCTTGCCGTTGTCTATCCTGGACATCAATCCACTATAGTAATTCAGTTCTGTAAAACATACAAATAAAAAAAAAATAGATTTCGCAAGTTTTCTCCGTGCTTTAATTCTCCATTTTAAACCAACAGAACAGACCAATACAGAATAAAAAAATGCCGTATTATGTTGAAGTTAACTACAAAGATTGATTAATGTTACACAGTGTGTTTAGTGATCACATAATCCAGACGATGACAGATCAAAAACTCTGTGAATGTCTATAGTTCCACATTCTCAACAGCTTCATTTTTGTTTTAAAAAATGTTATATTTACCTCGTTAACATTAGTTGTTTATATATGTGTAAAGTATCAAATTCCATATCCACAGCGACAGGTGTAAAATTATTGGGCCTTATGCATCATCATATATCAGGATTTAAAATGTCGGTGACAGTGAGTCACATCTTGCTAGGGAGTGTACACGCTTAGTTGCATTCCACCGGCAACATTACGGACTAGTCCAACTCGTTGGCGTCCACGTCGTAAACCCTGGGCATTAGGATCATACTCACAAAAACGGTGATCACAGCAGATAATGAGAAGATGAACGGCGAGTTTCTGGCGTTTTCAAACCAGAACCCACCAGCTAAAGGTAGCCCTGACAGAAAAATCCATCAGCGAAGGGCAACGGGAAACCACTCTGGTATATTTTCCCAGGAATCACTACAGCAAATACATCAGTAAGCAGTCGTCTTGGCTGCGGAATATAAAAGTAGCACGGACTAGAAACGCATTCGCCGCAGTGATCGCCAACGTTAAGGGGACCCAACAAAGCACCGAAAGAAGATGCATCATCAGAAGTATCTATAAGTAGCACGAAAATATAAAACCAGCGGGCTGATAGGAGACATGCTATTAGAAGCTGACACCAAGATTAAGTTTCCTTTTTCGTAAAAGGAGAGAATTTAATCATGTGCGCACTCTTTGAATTCTTTACTTTACACATGTTTGAAGTCAATTAGGATTTGCATCTCCAACTTGAAGCTCTCAATACAAGAAATAGACGCTAACCGAATTGAATCCATGCAATCAAATGTATATCATACTGCAATTTTAGACGATCGACTCTGAAAACTGGTCCAGATGAATCTACAAGCTTACCGAAACTCCAAGCTCTCCAAACTCGCAGGAATATGGCTGACGCCATTTTTATGTATAAAATTTATAATAGCATTATAGATTGCCCTAAGATTATTAATAATTACTCACAGTAACGCAGACCAGAAACCAATCTCTATTTAAAATTTCTGAATGTTCCACTAAATCTCTTCAAAATTAATTTGTAAATAGAACCTGCAATGTATGCAATCATCAATTCAATTGTATTGATATTAATACCGTATCTTTAACTTCTTTTAAAAATTAAATTTACAAAAAAAATAAAGTTATGATGTTGCGCCTTGGATCCGCAGCCTATATTATGCAAGTTATGTGCAGTTCTGTTTGTAGGCACATAATAAGTGTACACTGTATGGTCAACTATAGTTGTAATATATATTATTATGTGCAACTGTGTGACCAATACTCAAAAGAAGATTATTTTTTTAATAATATGTATTACATTTACATTTTTAGTAACATTATAATTTGTGCATGATTAGTTACTTTATGTTATGTATAATGTTTATGTGAAAACATTTACAGTAACAATATTATGTGTTAGCCTCTAATTGGACTTTGTGATGTGTTTATTATATAATTGTGTCTTATAAATTCTTAAATGTCTGTTGGCTTACCAATCAAATAAAACGTGCACTAAATCAAATAAAAAAATCGTGGGAGTGTAATTAGCGTCTTGATAAAGAGACGAATACGTCTCTAAACACAAAACCGGTAGACAGAAAAGTCGTTCAATAATTACATTCAAATATTTGTATATAATATTAAAATCATTAAATTATTATTCGTAAACATTAATGGTATGCGCAGTTTGAATATTGAAAGTCCCTGGGAAACCAATTCAAATGCATTGAAATAGGAATATTATAATTTTTCTCTTTTCGTTTTATATTCTAGTTATTCAAACATACGCCGTTTTAGATGAATCCATGCATACTTTTAGTTATTATTGTCGTGACGTCACCGCATTATATACATTTTGTTTTACAACATTTCCATAACATCATCAATCATTATCAAACCATTATCCGCGCCTGATAGTGAAAATGCAACGTAACCCAATGATATTATAGTATGTTGGGTATTAAGATACAGTTTTTTTCTTCAAATGAAGAGAACAGAACAAAAAAATTGCAAAAAATTAAAGTATTCTTCTTCATTAGTTTACTTATTTATTTATTTATTTATTAACGGACATTGTCCATGTATACAATTTATAAGGTTTAAATATTACAATAAAAGAATAGTTTAAAACATAAAAAAAAGAAAGAAGCATTGACAAACATAAGGGACATCGAGACAAGATCTGGACTATTTATTTAGTGCTCGTTTAAATCGTAGTAAACTTAAACCAAAAAAGTCCAGATCTTGTCTTGAGTTAACAATACGACAAAGGCGGGTCATTGGAGAATTTAGGCCATAGTTTGTTCTATGCTGATCGATGAACAGTACTTCATTGTTTCTCAATCTACGAGTCGGAATATTGAATTTTACTTGTCCCAGTAATGATGGAACATCGATTATACCATTTAGTATGCCGAACATATATATGGAGTCAATATTAGTTCTACGTTTTTGTAGACTAGAAATATTTAACATTGACTCTATTTCAGCATAAGAATAATTATCTCTCTCTAGTCCGAGCATCCACGCTATTTTTCGAAGCAAGCGATGTTGGACTAATTCAATGTGATTTATGCTATTGACATAGAATGGAGACCAGACCACTGAGGCATATTCTAGAAGAGGGCGAACAGTTGAGCAATAAAGAGTTTTGATTGTACGGACATTAGTAAAATCAGAGGATATTCTGTTAATGAAGCAAATTTGCAAAAATTTCATTGGACCTTCACCGCAAATATCGCAAGCAGCTTTTTCCTTTGATTGAACGCGAACGAAAAGAGGAGTCTACAATTCTAACTTCATTTTCTTACTTTAAAAAAAAATAATTTCTTTTAACTGTTTTTATCTGTTCATTATTTTAATTTATTTTACATCAATTATTTTATACGTTTACAGTATTATATCTGTACTCTTTTTATTTGATTATTAATTAAAACTAATGTCTGAGCACCCGATGACAAACTATTATTGAATAGTTTATCGGGACAAAATATATTTTAAAACTTTGTTTTCTTTATAATGTATTAATATTGTAATAATGTGTATATTTTATTAAATAAAAACTATGAAAAGTATTATTTTTATTTTTAGTGGTGGGGGTCAGTGCTATGCAAGCTCCTGACGTCACTGCAACCTGTGAAGATCTATTGTGACGGGCAATTGGTAAAATAAACCAAAGTAGGGAACAAAATGCCGAACACTTTTCTAGTGGAACGGAAGGCCGGTTGACAACTGTCAACAGGCCGGCTTCTTCTGAAGAGTTTTAAGTGGTTTCCTCTCCACATGAGCAAATACTTAGAAGTACCTGATAAGCTCACATTAGAATATCCTTCCTGATTTTTTTTTTTTTTTTCATTTTATTTTTGCACCACAACAGGCCAGAAGACCTAATTACAGTGGTGAATTACATCACAGAGCTTCCAGACTTCAAAAAAATCACATTCAATTTTTTGTGTTCTCACCGGGAATTGAACCCGGAACCTTCCGTCTGTGAGTCAAGCGTCTTGACCACTACACCACGGAGGCCGCCAACAGTTAAGCTAAAATAGTGTAATATGATAGCAGAAAAATCCTCTTTTTGAAATATAAACCTTGTATATTATAAGCAAGATAAAAAATAATGTAACTCCTTTATAAAAAAAAAAAAAAAAAAAAGGTTTTCAATCTTACTCTTTAAGTAAAGCTTGTAAAATATTGCAGTGAAAGCAATCCTACATTCCGGACAACTGTTTTAAAGACCAAGTGTCAAAAATCGAGTTACTTTTTATTTTTATTTCAATTCCACAAACCGCAATTTAACTGAATTGAGACATTTTAATAAAGGGCCTCTCGGATACTTTCATTCATCCTCATAATAAAATTGTAATAAGGAAGTTCAGTGCAACGAGAAATTGGATATAAAAATGTTCTTCATTGCACCGCAAAAGTTTCTTGAAAATGTATGAAAAAAAAATGTACATATTTTATAAACGAACTTCTTTGAACGACGTCACTAAATCATATGAATCAATCAGTGATTGTAGAGATGTGAAAAATTTACGGCTAACGATAAGTCAACAGAACAATCGGCAGAACTGACCGAGAAGAAGCAGAAGAGAACTTGAGACGTCACACGTGGAGCAATTTCAGAAAAACATTTTTTTTTAATCATAGCGCTGATAACACAAAAAAGTGTTTTGGCTTTTTTCAATAGTCTATTGACAAATAAATGCAAAACGCCGTGAAAAGGTTGCTCTGTATGACCGAGGGGTGGCGACGGCTGCGGTTCGCCCTATTGGACTTGGTTCTCCCAGTCTGCTAACGAGCTAATGAACTTACACCTATCACCGTCAATATTGGGAAAATTAGATTGTCGGCGACAGACAAATTTACTACATAGACTGAGGTGCACTGATGGTGATGGTGCCTTATGGGCATTGAAAGCAGTGATTTTTTTATAAACAAGGATTTATATATTTGATAATATTCTTCTTTTTCAACAGTAATACAGCCCACATCGAGCCTTGGCCTCCATTTACTTTCTCGTCAATTTTCAGTTTCAATTTATTTTATTGAAAAAATAACTTGTACAATTGTACAGGGAGCGGCAAGAGGATATGACGGTTTTAAAGTAAAAATAACACAAACATGAAAAGTGATACAGAATGTTTTATAACTTATTACAGAAGGGTGTATATTTCAATTGATGAAAATAACATCATAACGCCGATTTCATCCATTTAAGATCAGAAGATAACCTTCTTTAAATTATGTATTTTTTAACCTAGCATTCTTCCAGTCTTGCACCGAAGCTGTAGAACGCCCTCTCCATCCCATTGGAGACAGGTTGTCGATTTCTTGACATATGGTTTATTTTAGTTCGTCCAGTGGGTTTTTTTTTTTGTAAACTCTCGCTTAAAGGAATAAGGAAGAATCACAGTTGCTCAGGTCTAGGGAGCGAACTGGCCATGCAATGTCCCCAAAACGCAAGACAACTCAGCGTCACCTCATTGGCTGTATGGGCAGTTGCCCCCTCCTGCTGAAACCACATCCTCCTGCGCACTAAACGATTTCTCTGAAGTTCAGGGATCAAGAAGTTTTTCATAATTGTGTTACGAATTGGGACTCTTTCCTCTTGGACCCACGTTACAACGTCTACAGAACTGCCGCTGCGAAGCAACGCAGGAATCGCCCCGTTTAAAAAACGCCTCGACAACAAACGCACGGTGCTTAGCCATCCACTGTTACATGGCTACTAAAAATCTCCATGCGTGGGCTCTGAAACGCGCCAATCTCCACCACCCCCTACCACTTACTCGCTTAATAGCACGACGGCGAAAACAGTCAGACCATTGTGGCGCTCTCTGTACATTACAAACTTAAATTGAAGGCGTACATATTATAAAAACTAAACATTAAAAATACTCTTTTCAAAGAAGTAGAAGAATCCTGCTCTGGAAAACCTCATCGGATATATATGACAGATCAACATTCAGAGCAATGTTGTTCGGAAAAGCAGTAGCCTTTCCAATGGGCATATTCATTGGCAGGCTGGTCATGTTTATTTTAATATGAAACAATATATGCTAATGCAGGAACATACTAACCAATGCTTATCATAATCTCAGGACTATCGACTATATCGCGCAATAATCGAGTGGTGCATTCTTTCGACGTGATCTCTCCTGAATCTTCTTGCTCCACTCCATCGTATTGCAAGCCGATCTAATTTCTTGATTCCGAATTCTATCCCTCGGGGTTTTCTCTGCTATTGCACTTAAGACTTTCATCTCTGACGTTCTGAGCAAGATTTTTGGTCTCACCGTATCTGCCCTCGTCTCTAATGCCATCATGATTGGTCTGACACACGTTCAGTATATACAGACCTTGCTTTTAATCCGCATGAGTTTATTGTGCAATACGATATTTCTACAGTATCCAGGTGTTGCCGGGGCTTTCTTAGTTTATTCCAATTTTTACCGGGTGTAAGAAAGCATTTTTTGTATTTCTCGTAGCTCTGAGCTACCTCACTGTAATATTCTGTATTGAAATATCCAGTTTAAAGATTCAATTGAATAAACGACCGACATAGTAACTCCGTGAGAGAGTATTGGTGGCTTATTCTGCCACAATTTCGTTTCGTTAGTTCGTTCATTGGTCACACGTTCATTCTCTTTCTTTATTTAATGCAATCAAAATCGTATTTCGCTTTTTTTCCCTCTCATGCGATACGAATGAATTCACAGAATAAGGCCATTGGAGAGATGTGTTTAACTCACGTCGGAACGACGGGGCGTGTTTAACTAGCTTCGGGGTTACCATTGTCGGAATTGTGGTTGCTGTTAAATGCGTATTTATTACATGGCTAATAAATGATGAATTGAATTATGTCGCGAGTGTAACGGCGATGAGGAGTTAAACTGACTGCACTTGAACTTCATGCTAGGATTGAGTTACTGCGTTGAGTTAAGTCTTCAGGCTGACTGGGCTGACTGGTGTTGACTGGGCGTTACCGCGCCCTGTGGTCTCTTTATCAGCCACGTTCCTTTGTTCATGTCTCTATGGCATGAATGTATTGTAGGACATCGCTCTTTTGTAATACAGAGTATAGTGTATTGTATTCGATCTAAAACAATAACTTTCTTTATTGGTCGTCGCACTATTTCAGGTGAAATCATTTAACACACGTGTGTGTGTGTCATCGATCATGAACTATAAACTCCACAACCCTAAACCACTATTTTAATTACTTGGCTTATAAAATATTAATATTTGATGATGGTGTTAGTGAATAATTTATGTTACAATTTGTCAAAGTATTTTAATGTCATGCTGAATTAAAAAAAATAAATAGGCTGTATTAAAAAGTATTTTTTCATACAAGGAAACCTTGTTTTTAGTACACATTTTTTTCACAGTACTTGCGTTGAACGTATCCCCGTGGAAAAAGAGGTTCCAGTGTACTTTGTAGCACATATTTATTAAGGGAAACACTTCACATAACCATTTATTATTTTACATAAAAAAGCTTGTAATTAAAAATAATTTACGGAGTAACAAGAATTAGTTTAGCTCGGAGAAATAATTATATGCTTCAGCTATCGCACTTTTATTTAAAGCACCCTTCGGCTTAATTAAAACAATTGATGAATATTCTAAGAAAAGGCGCTTATCCTAATTGGAGCAATTAAAAGGATTTAAGCGCTAAATTACAGAGGGAATTGGGTATCATCCACTCCTACACTCAACCCTATGCTTTCTAACCCTTGTAACATCACGGTATCCAAATTATCACACAAATTCTTTATATCGTGTCTGAAATAAATAAACAAACATGTGAAAATAAAAACCATTTTTTATTAGACGTAATAAAAAAAAAAATAGGTACATAATTTTATGTTCAATTTTTGAGTATGTCCAAACATTTATAGACAAGTTTGATTTTACTCCCATGACCTAGGGAGGTAAGTTTGATTTTTTAAAATACTTATTTTATTTTTATCTTAAATTAAGGCACACAAAAACGTATTCTTTTGCGTGCTCTATTAATTGAAAACCTCGTTTTATAAACCTCAAATGTCACAAATCAACAATTTTTAAGGAGAATCTTTAAACTAATTTCTTCGGTTTGACTAATTTTTAAGTCTTTTCATAAAATAAAATCACAGACATACTTTAAGTGCGCTGGGTGTATATTTGAATATTTAATTATTGTGACATTTTCTGATTTTAGACAATATTTGAACCTGTGTGATTTTTAGTGCAAATATAAATAAATAAATAAATGTATAGTGTAGCAGAGTAGAAGTAAAATGGATTGTCTCATGCGCCCAAACCAATATTGAATCAACTGCTCCACAAATGTATAGTTTGTTTGTGTTTTTGTTCTTTTATTGAGCATTTTTTAATATAAATTATATAGGTATAAATACGTAGTGTATAAAACTGTCCAAACATTTTGTTAACTATATCTGTATGTTAAATCTTCTTTGTGTATTCTCTCATGTAAAAATATTTTTAAAAAAATGTATATTGTTAAGTGTCCTCGGCACGAGTTACTCCATTATTTTTAATTTTAATGATTGTTTATTATGTGGAAAAAAATTAATAAAGGAAAAAAAACGAAAAAAAAATTTGAGTAATGGTTGAAATAAAAATTGCGTTTCTGAAAAAAAATTGTATAGTAGTTGAACTCTCCATATTTAGATTTTTTTATATAAAATAATATCCAGAACACCTTTGAACTGTCAAACAATGAATTATAGAGGCACTACATAGTGGTAGAGAGGTTAATTATAGGACATTTTAAAACTGTTTTCACAAAACCACCATATTTTTAACAGTGAATTTCAGGTACCTATATATTTTTTTTATCAAATATTTTGAAAGAAAGCCACACACGTCTATCCTAGCATACATTTTTAGCTTCTTCCATATTCATATATCTTGTCATACCAGACTAAAGATTTTGGTGTATCTGATCATGCCACGTCTTTCATGGTCGTCCTCGTGTGACGTTACCGTTCATTCTCGCCATATATATCTGTTTTACCATTCTTTCACCATTTATTACATGACCAAACCATCTCATAGACCCGTTCTAAATTATACCTTTCGCTTAATTTCACAATTCGCAACCCTGTCGTATATTGATTTCCCACATATTCGTCTAAGCGATCACATTTTTACCGCGTTCAATCTGCCTCTTTACTATGCCAGTTCACCTACAAACATAAGTGTTGGGAATAAAACTTTGTTGGGCACTGTCAATTTAGCTTCGATAAACTTTTGCTTTATTGCTTACAATGCTGCTCAAATATTATTTATAAACTTTTTTACACAACAATTTTTGATTATATCCAAATGCTTGCAGACTGGCTCGATTTCCTATTTCAAAAGAAAGGGAAAACATTTTTGAGAAGGGAAGGAAGGAAATCCAGTCAGTCTGCAAGCATTTGGACATAATCAAACATTGTTGAATTACTACCTGGTAAAAGAAGAAGTATAAAAATTGGAAAATTGTTTTCAGGCGTTGCCTAGTAGGTGATTTGGTTCAGCCGGATGAATCTCACCCACGTGATAAAGGTTTCAGCTCTTTTACTTCACAAAAGTCAACAGATGGAACAGTTGAGGAAATGTGGATTTTCAAACATGGGCAGAATGGTGAATGTTACACAGTGTGTAAAGTGGCCACTTAAACCAGCCAATGACAGGTCATAAGCCCTGTAAATGCCTAGACTTCCATATTCCCCTCTCAAAAATGTTTTCCATCTCTGTTGAAATAAATTTAAATGTTTTACACATTTTTATATATATTTTTTTCTTTATAAATGTTTTTTTTAAAAATCACAATATTTTTTTACTGCGTTATATAAAATCGAATTATGTGACTCGGTTTTCTCACTGAATTATTTCATTTGAATTGAGTTTACATTTTAATTTCTCTACACTGACTTCCCTAACTCATTTACAATAAATATTTATTCAATAATACATGAATGTTTATGTTATTTAATTCTAATTATTCTCGCCGTAATTAAACGCAAGCAGAGATATTAAGGCAAACACACACTGTTGAAAGTTTGACGACTTACATTATTTTCTTATTTTAAAATGAAACAGGGTTGGCAGAAAATACATTAAGGCGTATGTATAGCCTGTGAGCTCGCCAATACATGACAGATGACATTAACATAACCATAGAAAAACATGGCAGTTGAGCTCTCAGAAGTAAAGCAACGTGAATGCAGCAATGCTTGAACTACATGTCAATAATATTCTAATAATAAATAATATTATTTGGCCATACGGAACTTTAAAGCACACCTTGGTTTAATTACTAATAGTATTTTATCGGTTAGGTAGGTGTATTTAAAATAAATGCTGCGTACCTGAAAAAAGCACAAATAATTATGTTTTTGTAAATGATGTCAGTAGCGACACTCAGAGAGTGGCTTTGTGACGTTTTGTCATTTTTTATAAGAAATTCATGGCGTAGCCGAAATACTGTTATAAAAACGAGGATGTTTTTGTTGATTGACGTTAGCAGGCGCTACCCAGGGGCGACTTTGTGACGTGAGAAATTATTTAAAAAAAGAGATTCATGGCGTAGCCGAAATATTGTAATTAAAACGAGGATGTTTTTGTTGATTGACGTTAGCAGGCGCTACCCAGGGGCGACTTCATGACGTGATGAAATTATTAATTTAAATATTTTTTTTCATTTTACATAGCGTAGCCGAGATAAGAAATTGCGTGGTGTTTCGAAATTTAACCGTGTAGGTAGCCGCCTAGTTACAATATTATTTTTGTATTTGTATAACTCCTGTTTTATAATGTTTATGTATTTATCGCTATAAGAATTAAACTAAAGATAGTTTTTACTTTTAATCGCTATCCGTTTTTTAAATTATGTTTGTAACACTCAGTAATATTTATTTTTCAATTATTCAATGTTATTTTTGCATTTTAATTAATATTGTTAATATAAAGCGTATTTTTATTTATTCGAATTTACTAGACTGTTTTTATTACAAAAAATAAAAATGCATATTTCTCTATGTATTTTTCTGTTATAAACTAATCTATTAAAATAATACACATCAAATTTCCATTGTCTGTTGATTTTATTTGCAATCTTCTTTTTTTTCGATGGTTAAAACTCTAGGAAATTCAAAGACAATAAAATTATTACTGTCATATATTGGCGAGCTCACACGCTATACATAGCCCTACATTAATTTTTAATTTATGATATTTTCCCCATATCAACATTTTCACAAAAACCACTCAGATTTAGAGTTAAAATAACGGAGAAGTTTTTTTTTGTGCGTGCATGAGAAGATTTATGAATGTAGAGGAAGCGAGATATTTTTGCAAAGATAGAGTGATATGGCGTTCTGTTATTTCTGCCTACCCTTACGGGAAAACGGCGTGTTGGTTTGTTTGTTTGCTTTCTAGGATTTTGGAGTATAAAAAACAGTAAAAGATTTTTACACTAAGCAGGTTCGTTTATATTTACAAGTTTATTTATATGTCCATGAGGCTTGAAAACTTAAAAGCATTATATTTTTAAACTTTAGTTTTTTGGCATTCATCTATTATATACTGAACCCTTTACATATAACTAAGTGCCGGAATAAATAGCTTGCTCACTGCATAACGCACACCGCATATGATGACTAGTCTCATTGGCGGTGTCCACATACAAGAAAAATTGATAGTTGCCAAGCGAGAAAAGCTGCCCTTAGGAGCTTATTAAGAGCTCTTAAGAGCAAAACCAAATACCGCCTGTATAACGCCTGCATAACACTTATTCTCCTTTACGGGTGCGAATCATGGCACCTCACTAAGGCCCAAAACTGCAAAATTCAGAGTTTCGAGAATAGATGTCTCAGAAGAATCTTGGGTGTGCGGTGATTTATTTATTTATTTATATACGGCATTTCTGCCATTTACATATATGTGGTATAAAGAGTGCTTAGAAATAAAAATATTAAAAAATATAAAAAAATCGAGTGTGAAATATTAATATACTGTACTGTACACATTATTAATTACCTGAAATACATACATATTTTAAAGAAATTATACAATAACAAATTAACTTAATCAATCAAATTATAACTATTCCAACCCAATCTTCTGAAGATGATTTGCTCTTTTTGATAAAAATATGTTGGTCACTTTATTTTTTAAGTTAGGCAGAGATAAACTAAATATATCAAAATGTGATGCAAATTCATTCCCGGTATTCTGTAATCTAACAATAGGTGAGTTATATGGATTTGACTTTGTAAGGAATTAATTATTAAGATAACGGGCGCAGCCAACTCCGGTGACAACTGTCATCAAACGGAGGCGGAATCAAAGGAGAAAGCATGTTCTGCGGATGCCTCCTTAAAGCCTTAACCACACTTGCCTACCTTGCAAAGCATCAGGTTCCCGACGTCCTGAACGTCCACTGCCGACTTTTCGTCGGCAGTTCATGTCAGAACCACGAGACGCAAACCTGACTTAAGAGGATGCATGGGAGCTGGCAGCTGACAGAGATACCTGGAAGATCTTCGTGGACATCATATACTCCAACTAAGGAGCGGACATCGAATGATGATGATGAAAGAGCTCTGTGTAATCTGGTAGCTTATGCATCTTTGTGCTGAAAGAAGGAAATTAAGACGCACATAAACTTACTTCATTGGATTGAGGAAAAGAGGGATTTGAATTCTCCACTGATTAGGATTGATTAATTGGACATGATCAATTCGTGAAATAATTGCAAAGCTTTGGAATTATTTTTGGAAACCACGAGATCTGCAAATTTAACAGGACCTATAAAGGGCAACGGAAAGTAGACAAAACCTTATGGGGAGTTATGAAGATAAA
Source organism: Micrasema longulum (assembly GCF_059751315.1). Lineage (NCBI taxonomy): Eukaryota > Metazoa > Arthropoda > Insecta > Trichoptera > Brachycentridae > Micrasema > Micrasema longulum. The sequence continues at coordinate 277,479 of NW_028277265.1, forward strand.
ATTAAATTGATTAGACCAACTGGTTTAAAAATAATTATGTATTCAAATTGTAGGTTAAATATTTCAGACAAATGAATCTCACCCACAAGAATAATGGTTTTAGCTCTGGTCTACTTATGTATCGTCAAAGCTCAAATAAGTTGTTTTTATTGTTTTGCAATATTAGTTATAGGAAGAAGAAATATATTTGAATCATTTCGGACAAGTCATAAAAAAAGAATGTTTAAAAATAATGCTGTGGTTAAACGGAATTCAAACCTAAAAACTTCGATTTGGGGTTCATGAATCTACTGCGGAACCAGAACCTAACTCTTATTTTGTAATTTATTATGTAAATTGCGTTTTCACATTGACATGTGTTGTTAAAAAATATTGATTTGAACACACAACTTGCGAAATTGTAAAACTACATTTTTTTTCGGCAACCCTATTAAATATACAATATACCCATTACAACTAACTAGCGTGCGGACGATTTTAGCCCTTATTGCTTAGAGGTTAAGGGACATAATAATGAAACTAGGTGAAGTGTTTTGGAGTATTTTGGCGTAACAAGGTTTAATTAATTAAGCAATCGCAGTGTTGTGTTTGACTTGAAGATTACAACCCTGGGGAACTGAGGAAGGGGTTGAAGGAGTAAGCTAAATGGTGGGGGACTCTGTATAATCATATGAAATATAAATAAATATTTTTGGTGTTAAAATATAAAATTAAGTGTTAACATAAATTATGTCCGTTTTTTTTTTTCAAATGAAGAGGAAACACAATTTCTTTTTTTTAATTAGCCAATTACGTATTCGACTTCATTATTTTACAACAAATAGTCAATAATTAAAAGTATCTTCAACGTTCACTGCGCAATTATTGCGAGCAGCTTTGGCAGGTTTATTTCCTCGATTGAACGCAAACAGAATGGGGTGTCGAAAATGCTCATTTTTGTCTACTTAACATACATTTCGAAAGCTTGTGATCAAATAAAATAATGTTTGTAACGTAAAAACAAATACAATACCTTATAAAGCAAAACAAATAATCTTTTGAATGACGTGTAACCTTAACCATTTGGTTTTACTTTGGGTGATCATTTTTAAATTTGGAAAAAAACGACGCAATGTTAACACCTAATACAACATAAATATATGGCGGTTTTGAAAAGGAGATAATGATGTGTAGGCATATACAGGTAATATGCTGCTTTTAAACATCGCATTATATTCCAAACTGAAAGTTTAAATATACCAATTTATTTTTCTCATTTTTTCAGTATCCTGTTGATTTCAATGTCCAGAAAACAAATTTGTGCGTAAAAAAATAGACCCCTGGACGAGTGTTTTCGACTCGATAGCTACTCTTGTTTGCCCACCATATTTGAGGTCCTGGGATGGATGCCTGGTACAGTGAATGTAAAATATGGGTTTTAACGGAGGTTCTACAGGCACTGCTATATTGCATTATTTATTAATTTACGTATTATGATTTTATTGGGTAAACAAACAGTATGTACTGAAATGTTAACAATTTCTTTGTAAATTCGTGTAGGACACTCATTCGACCAAAAAATTTTTGTACCCTTAAGGCAACAATTTAAATTATGTTAAATAACAAATAAAAAATAAAAAAAGTAAATGTGTAAAGGAATAAAATAAATAAATATCGGTTTTTCTTCATATTATCCCTGCTACATTCCATATAACAAAACTGATAAAAAATGTTGTAATAAAAACAAATTTAGATTTAAATATCTCCCTAGGGAGGAAATCCAGCCTGTCTTCAAACATTTGGACATACCTAAAACATTATTGATAAAATAATATGTTCAATACGTAATGACACAACAAATACCAGAGTTTTCCTAGACCCTAGGGCTGGCTGTTTTCTGCAAAATGCACATTTTAGGTTGTGTGGTCAGCCAGACTTTAAAAATCAGTAAAACTAATCAAACACATAATTAAATCCATTTTCGTATTATAAAAAAACGAATATACGCATTATTTATCATTTATCAAAGTAAAAAATATCGTGAAGATATGATTATTCACTCATTTCACAAAAGTTCCATTATCTCAGTTCCTCTTTTAACTACGTTCATATAATGTCATAAAAACTGTAATTGTACGTAAATAAAAATACATAAAAATGTCAACGAAATGCACCACCGGATGCAAAAGGGGGTTGATGATGATAAAACGTGCGTTTACTTGAAGGCGTTAATGTTGTATAATAGAAATTGAGATGGAAGGAAAGAAATGTGTGTATAGATTTAGTTCCTTGGGCGTATTCAAATTACATATAAAACAACGTATAATTTCACTTAAAACAAAATTACGTAAACATGTTTTATCTTTGTCAACACCATTTCAGAATCCTGAAAAAATGTAATGTGTTATTTCAGAGTATTTTCATGCGAAAATGAAATTCAATTTTTCACTGGTTCGTGTAAGCAATTCTAAAAGCATATCAGTGCCACGCATTGATGTAATGTGTTATTTATTTTCTATCAAAAATACTTTTATATGTATCTTTTCAAGTGAAAAGTATTATTTGAAGATTCTAACGATTTTTCGTATTCACGTAAATTGTAATGCTTTTAATTTTCCTGAAATTGCGTATTATTTGAATAAATATTTATTAATAATGTTTGAAGCTTTCAGACCTGAATTCATTTCTGTAAATTTGAAAAATACTGTATTTTCAGTGCGAGCTGAAGTAATTCATATTAGTATTTTTCGGGGTTTTTTTCAATTTTTCTTTTATGCTCAGGAAACTGATAACCATTTTGAATTATTTCAATATAATTAATAATTTATTGCGTACAAACTGTCAGTTGGGTCGCAGTGAGTCACATCTTGCTGAAGGGTGTGCTTCTACAAAATGCTGCGAACGCCCAGTTGCATTCCACCGGCAACACTATTGACTAGATTAACTCGTTAGCGTCCACGTCGCGAACCACACTTATGACGGTGTGATCACAACGAACAACGAGAGGATGAAGGGCGATTTTCTGGCGCTTCTAAACCCGAACCAACCAGCTAAGGGAAGGTAACCCCGACAGAAAAATCCACCAGAGAAGGCAACGGGAAACCACTCTGGTAATCTTTTCCCAGGAATCACTATGGCGAGTACATCCAATAAGCAGTTGACCTGGCTGCAAAATATAAAAGTAGCGCAGGACCGAGACGTTTTCACTGTAGTGGTCGCCAACGTCGCCGTCGGGGGACCTGACAAAACACCGCAATAAGAAGAAGAATAATATATTAAATTGAGTAAAATAATTATTCATAATCATCATTATATGTCTGCTCCCGAGTTTTATTTTTTATTTTATTTTATCTTATTTAGAAAACATACAGTCATACAAAATAAGTACTAAAAACAACAATTTTTTAACATAAAAAGACCAATTAAGTTTTCATAAATTGAAAAGATATAAACATTAAATGTGACAAAAAATAAAAAATAAATAAGAATTTTAAGTGAAAAAAGGATAATTGTTGACATTTGCGTTTTCCATGGAGGTAATAAATTAAAATAAATAAAAATGAGTTAGAGCATATGGTATCTACAAAGAACTTCAAGGCAACTCTATCGGCTGCCAGCTCCTGCGCGTCCTCCCAAGTCAGGTTCCCGTCCTATAGCTCTGACATAAACTGCCGACAAACAATCAGAAGCAGACGTCCAGGACGTAGAGAACCTGATACATTGTAAAGTAAGCAAGCGTGGTCAAGACTCAGGAGGCATCTGCAGTATATAAATATGGCCCAGCCAGCCGTATCACCTCCGCTTGATGACAGTTGTCCCCGAAGTTTGCTGCTTTTTACTCCTTTATTCCTTACAAAGTCTATTCTCAAAACTCAGTATTTTGTTGTTTTGGGCCCTAGCGATGTCATGATTCGCAACCGTAGAGGATAATAGGTGTTATGGAAGCGTTTTATAGGCGGCATTCGGTTTTTAGTGAGTAATTATCCGTCTCCAGATAGCCTTCACTTCACTCAGCCTTACTGTTGAATGTGGTGCCTGCTATTCCTAGCCGCAGCCCCAGCTCTTTTTGTATGCTACCATTTTCCGTAAGTTATTTTCCTAAGTATTTGAAACTCTCGAACTTTTTGACGACTTGGTTTGGCAGAACTAGGGAGTATTAGGCATAAATGTATTAAATATTACACAGTACTTGGGTATTGGCCATATTTTTATTTTTATTCTTTAATAGAAGTAAAAAAAAAAAATTTTTAAATTGTAGATACATGTTCCTTATTTTCCTATATCAATGCATTATTAAATAACTTATATTATATGTTTGATGTTTTATATGTTTTAATTGATGTATCTCATTATATTGATATTTCTATATATTTATATTTATTTATCAATATTCACGGCAAGTAGTACCTTTTACTTGACAAAAAATACATATTGTGTAGAAATAAACACTTCAAATAATATATATTTAGTAGATAAACGAGAAAAAAGTATAAAATGTTTATATGTACATATTATAACACAATGGTTTCATTCAATGAACACTAACATATTGTGTTAAAAATAAATCATTAAAAGGAATATAACAATTAAAAAGTACGAAAAATTATTTTTTTGATTAAATATTTGGTTAGTTTAAAAAGGACAGGTAGGTATATATTTAATCATAGGTACACTTAACAAAAAAAGAAAAAAAATACAAATTGTAAAGATTAAGAGAAAAAATGTTTTTTTAAAGTTGAAATGAAGAGTCCAAAAAACATAATATATATTCACAAAAATATCCAAAAACTATCAAAAAGTAAAGAGAAAGCAAATAGGTACAGCTTAACAAATGTAAGTTGCCGTTCACCATCTTTGAAATAATTAAAAAGAGTAGATTAATATAAACTATACTTTATGTTAAATATATCACCAACGTCAGAATAGTTATTGCCTGGTACATGAAGTCGATTCAGAATAGCATTATTCGAGTATACGGTTCGCGAATTGTTGCAACTAAACGGAGGTACTTGACAAGTCATTCTTCCAGGTACCTTGAAGTTAATGAGCGCTAATAGATTTAGGCAGTTCCATGTAAAATTGACAATCTTAAGTAATAATATAATATAAGAATCTCTACAACAAGGAACTTTTAATAGGACATGAACATTTATAATTGTACAATAATGGAATTGTATTTTAATAATTTTATTTAAAAAAACGAAAATACTACAAAACCGTTTACACGTGGGTAACACAATATCTTATAGTTCCAGGACTCGACAATTGTCCACGCATAAACAGCAATTAATTGGACTAAACATTGTCCCGAGACATTGCCACGGAGATGGACGGTCAGGCGATCTCCGCGGAACAACGATTATCCCGCCACCACGCGTGGCCGCATTGTCCTCGTGTGAACGCGTACGGACAGGACATTAGAACAATAGTGATTTGCTCGACGTGAACGTGTTGCTCCCGCACATTTTTTCCGCCAAAAATGGCGGCAGAAATTATTTTTTTAAATATTTAGCTCGCCCTTTAACAATTCCAATACATCATAATATAATATTAATTATATTTTTCGTGAACTCGCTTGTAATATAATAAACGCTGTCGTTTATTCATTTTTGCAGGGCTCACAGGTGAACTACGATAAAATGTTTGTATTGTCTCTGAGTTATGTTTTTATTTATTTACATACATTAGTCCATTGCACATTATTTGAGACATAAGTCCCAACTCCATGGGACTAAAATTCCTGTGCTGAGATGGGGCGAGCAATCAGTTGACACAGACACGTGAGTATATAACCACATATATAGGATCAGAAACACAAAAAAATATTTTAAATAATATATATATGGCTCATCAATATGGTTAACAGTAAACTCAAATATTCAAAAAATCATTAAAGAGTTTCCCGCTCAAATCCCTCCCACTAAGGAAAATCCAGTCCTTAACTCCTTTCTTGAAAATAGTTTATGTCCTTAAGAGCTTAATACGCTCTTCCGAAACATCGAATACCCTCGGTGCAATAAATGAGAGATGTTTCTGAGCAAAAGTCGTACGGGTTTTTAGTATGACGTAGTTCGTGCTCTGGGAAAACCTCGTACGGACATGTTCGACCAGAAGTGTGTAAGTGCTTCTTTTAGGTAGTGTTGTCTCATATCCAGCACCTTCAAGTATTGGAACAACTGCTCTGACGGGTATGTTGGAGGGCGCCGGAATATCATTCTCAATAATAATTTCTGTGAAATTATGAAAGGCTTTGAAATAGATGCGGCATACCGGCTATTTTATAGGTTGCAATTTTTATCATATCTTTTGTAATATTTTATTTATAAATTTATAGCAAAAAAATAATACGCATATTTAATAACAGGAAATCTATATAAAATCAATTAATGTAAAATGAAAACGGAGTGTTCTCTGTTTATGATAGTCTCCATCTAACATGGCACAGCCTGTTTTTAGATGGAGAGTTTTTATATTTAGAGCATAAGTAGTCCTGTTCTAATAAAACAATAACATAAAAAAGAAAAACTAAATCTTTTTAATTATAAATGCCCAGCTAATCAAATGTAAGAAATTTAAAATCGTTATTTTACAAATATAAAGTATATATGTGTGCCAAGAATACATGTTACTTAAACATAAATAATATAGTATAATATAGAATAAAAAAATATAAAGCAATGAAATACAAAAAAATATAAATAATATGTGTAACAATTATATAAAGCTCTACGTTTTTTGATTTACATATATATATTTTCCAAAAAAATCTCTCGCTACACTATTTATATGTGGAGTTATTTTTATTTTAAAATTTGTTTAACATTTTGAGTCTTTTATATCTGGCAATAAATCATTAAATATTTTTGGAGCAATTACATTGTATTGCTTTTTACTTAGATGTAGATATAAATGATGCTTTAAATTCTAACCAGCCTTAGCCAAGAGGTCTTGGGTATTATTAATAATAACAATCTATTTTGCCTATTTTCTTATTTCCTCATTATGCTTTATTTACTCTCCATTCCCACACCAACCGTACATATTCAATATTCAACGTTCATTCATATTACCTTACGTAACAGTATGCGGCTGTCACAAATAAATAAATTGGATAAAAAGAGATCTCGTTATGAAAATAAAATAAATCTACGTCCTCTGAAAAATTTCTGACGTTATACGAATAATAAAAGGGAAGAAATTATTTTTAAATTCATCACCGACTAAATAAACATTGCCTCTGTGGACGACCAAATATATGAAAAATTTAACAAAAAATATATAAATCCTTCATTTACAGCAATCCTTTCGGTTTTACTCTATTTTTCTCGTATCCTGACGAAATCAAGAACACTTTTGTAAAACGGTGTGAAAAAAAGTCAGAATCCTGGACGAGTGTTTTCGACTTTACGATTACTTTCAGGAAAAAAATCTTAAAAAAGTCCATGCCTCGGCAAGATGTGATTTTTAACATCAATATTTAAAAAAATCCCGTTTCTCAAAAAGCCGTCAAATTTGCTAACATAATTGTAAATTAGTCGAATAAATAAATACATGAGTAAGGTGGTCAAATCTCATATCTAAAAATTTAACACCGCCCCTTCATCAAGAGACCGCAACCCTTTTAGAACATTTATTTAGATTCTGTTCAGTAAATTGAATACCGTTTTATTGTGTTTCAATGTTTCATTTAATATTATAAAACTTTCCAATCCTCATAGCTACAAACTACTTGAATAAAATTACGTTTGGAACAAATCGAATTATCTCTCTCTCTTCTTCCATCGCCGCCCCTTAGAAACATTCCGCCCCTCATCTACTCTACCACCTCCCTTACTTTAGAATATTCTTCCTCTTTCAACCACCGACAAACTAACAAACTTCGTAATAATGAAATAGAAAACAATTGTTGTACATGCATAAATGTTTCTGAACTTAATTGGATTCAAACAATAGCAGTTTTTTACAATAATCAATAGATTTACATATCTAAAACTGTTACACTATTCTATTTATATATAGGAAATCTAGGCATTTACAGTGCTCATGACCTGCATATGGATGGTTTATGTGGGCACTTTATACACTGTAGATTTTACTGTGGTTTTTATTGTATTTTGTTTTATGCTGTTTATTGACAGTTCTTGATAGGATTTATTTATAATGAATAAGTTCAGGGTTTTTTTATATTTTTCATACATTATTAAACTAAGCCAATTTTTTTTTTTTTTTTAATTTTAGTTGCCGCTTTTGTTATTCGTGCACTGCAATTTCTAGGTTTATGCAAAATCTCTGGTTCGAAGGCGAAAAGATGTCCTGTGTTTATAAAGTGTTCTGTTATTGCAGATTTTTCAGGGTGCCCAAGTTTGCACGCTCTTTTATATTCGTCAATGAGAAAGTTCTGTGGTTTAAAAAAAATTATCTGTATTAGACTATTAAATTGATCAGTTTAAAAAAATATATTTATGAAAAGTATTATCAGCGCTATGATTTTATAAACAAATCAAAATGGAATTTTTATTCTTGAAAATAGACGCACTATAACTGAATTATGCAAAATAGCATATTAATAAATAAATATAAATAAACATAAATATATAAATTGTTAAATAATAAAGTAGACTCTTTTAACCTACTCTCCAAAATTAACCTTAATGTCCCCTTTCACATGACAAGAAATAAGTATTTATTCCATCTGCCAGTCTGTAGCACTAACTATGCACAACACTCTTTCCTCTATCGTTCTTGCTCAAACTATAATACCTTTTTTTCATCTATTAATATATTTGATATGCCCCTTAATTTATTGAAAAATAAATTAAGACTCATTCTTTCTAACTGCGATACGCTTCCACTTGCTATTTAATGATGCTCACGCTTACACACACCTAAACACTTACTCCTACGCAAATACACACAAACACACCTCTACAATTACTCTCATACAAATAAACACAAACCCTTTTGTTGTACCACAATTAAATATGTATGATTTTTATTTAGAAACTTCGCTAGTCTGTCTTTAAACCGTATCTATGTTATGGTATTATATCGTTGTCGACTGTTTGTTTCTGTAAAATAAATAAATAATAATAATAATAATGTTTTGTATTTCTGAAATTACTCCGCGTGATACGTCTTAAGTTTACTTCCGCTTCTTCTCTGTCAATTTTGCCGATTGGTCCGTTGATTTACTGTGAACCGGAAATCTTTCACAACTCTCGAAGTAACGTCGTTCAAGTAGTTCGTTTAGATTAAAATATTTTTTATGCATTTTCAAGAAACTTTCCTATACAATTTAAAGTTCTATTTTTTACCGCGTTTAAGAAAACATTTTTTGGATCAAATTTCCCGTTTATGGAAGAGTCAAAGTAATATAGATGTTCAAAAATGGGCAGAATGGTAAATGTCACACAGTGTGTAAAGTTGCCACTTAAACCAGCCAATGACAGGTCAGAAGCCCTGTGCCATGCCTTGACTTCTATATTCCTTTCTGTAAAATGTTCATCATGTCTGAAATATGTTAACAACACTTTATTTTTGGTTGATATAATAGAATTTGTGACATGGTTCAAAATACTTTATTTTCATTATTTTTTTCATGCATTTCCAAGAAACTTTACCGTACAATTAAATGGTTTAATTTTTGCGGCGTGTAGGAAAACATTTTTTTATCCAATTTCCATAGTGCTAAACTTCTACATTGGAAAGGAAAAACTCAAATCCCAAGTGTCTATGAGCTCTGTAGCTGCAAGACGTGTAGAGATGTTTACTGTAAATAAAACACTGTAGATTGAAGGTTACGCGAAGGCACCTTGCCTTGCTCAGTCTGTCATTTCAGATGCCAGTCCAAGGACAATTAAATATTCCCCTAAGTCTGGTAGGCGAACGCACTAACCAACTCACAAGGCAAACTGATCTCTACCCGTTTTTTTTTCAAGATTTTTATTTCAGAATAGCTATTGGGTCAAAAACTGTCGTCCAGGATTCCGGTTTAATTTCATAAGCAGAACTGTATTCTTCATCCGCCTGGACACGTGTACAATAATAATATTATAATGATAATATTTTTCCAAATGATTATTAAAAGGTACACAAATATTTTATTTTCTTCCAGTGAGCGTCAGCAACCTCGCTAAAAAAGCAATCTATTTTGAAAGGTCTATTAAATTAGACATCTTGAAAGCGATTTTAAAGAGAACCTTTTTATGAGTTCCAAAATACTCTACAGCATTCTGATTCTCGTCAATATAAAAATAAACACGATTTCCAAGCAAAGAAAATACGTCGAAACGGCATACAATTGCCGCACTAGAGTAAAAAGAGATAGTTAAGTACTGGCTCGTAAAAAATAATCCTGTCAAATGATCATCGCCTGTCAATAAAAACTGTTACTGAACTGTAGATTTGGAGATTGCATTCGTTGGTTTTGGTACCCACGGGGGTGGTAAATCACCCAATTTTTTTTATATTATCATTTCAATTTATTCTTACTTACAGATAGAAATTTTCTTTTTCTCCCTATCTCCTTCCCCATCCTACCCCTTTCCTCTTAGAGCTTTTATTCCCGGTTTTACCAAAGACCCTTTTAGTAGATTTTGTTTTATCCGCTTTATATTCAAATCAAATGTTTATTCAATATTTTTATAATTCCGCATAATAAAACTTTTTTGTTTTAATTATTTGGTAAGCCTAATGGAAAAGGGGATTTAAGACAATTATAATTCTTGTTAATAACCAGGATTAAAGCAATCGAGGGTAATAGTAAATTAGGTAAATATTTTTTAACAAACAATTATAATTTGAAAAAGCTGTTTGAGTTACAATGTATTTATATAGTTAGTTTGGTCATAGTGTGCCTTTCAATATTGGTTGCGAATTATATGGGTATGCAGTATGCATGGGTCAAGTATTGTCACAACTTCTACATTTTTTTTACCCGTAACTACTGTTCACCTCTCACCAGTATCCTTTGATCACCCGCCACATTAAGACCTCGTGTTGTACATCGTTTATTTTGTTGAACGTGTGTGCCACATTATAAAACTTTGTTTCCACTCACCATCAGCGTTGAGTTCCAGATCAGGGCCTGCCCTCGTGTTAGTGCAACTCGCAAGTGACGAGTCGAATCCGACATTTCCATCAAAAACGAAGATAAGGCTAGTGGCGTCCCTTCCTAATCCATCTTATTTGTTGGGGGTGTGACCGATTGACACTGTATACCGCATATCGAGGATACTCACTTATTTTCATCAAATATAATTACAGTCCACTTTGCTCAATAATATAGTAGAAACTCTAGTGCTTCGCCCCCACTATTTTGCGCCCTGCATCCGTGTGGAATTCGTTTTCCCACCAAATGTTGATTGAAATTTTTTTCCAGGTATAATTTTTCAATTAGTCAGGTAAGTCATTGTAGCGTTTAAGTCTAGGGTAAGTGACCCAAATACCTGCCCCCACTATTTATCTGACATAAAAGCCTCCTAGGTAGAAAAATTAAGCTGGAAACTTAATTAATGTCAGAAGGAATTATTCTTCTTTGGTTTTCAGAGATCAAATCGCTTCATAGCATGTACCAGTTTAAGAAAACTAACAAAATTTGATAAAACTCGAGAGAAAATTTTCCAAAGTAGGTTCCTAATATCGCCTACCCCTGTTCCAATAATTACCTACCAGCCAATTATAAGGAGCGCTTGTTAAAAACGAGTTGTGCTAACTCGTAAAGTGTATATATATAGTAAATATTCGATTTTGTGTGAATCTAAATTTGTTTAATTTATATTTTAAGAATTATTTCTGATTATCTTTTTTGATTATTTATACATTTGTCCATGCTTTTAAATGTGGTAATGTCGTCTGTTATTATATCAGTATTTTTGGTTCCTATTATCGTCATCGTCTTGCGTGTTTGCCACTTCAATTTTGTGCACAATTTTTATCCTAATGAATAATTTAACATATTTTAAAAATTGGATAGATTTTTCTCCAGAGATTGAAAACTTTATTAATAAGAAAATATGATCGGCACAAATATGATTACAGGGCTTTGTTTGGTCTAAGCGGCCATTTAACACACTGTGTCGTATTTACCACTCCGTCCAAGCTTAAACATAAAAAATCTTTGATTCTTTCGTCTGTTAATTAAAAATCGTTTTGGAGCTTAAACTATGTCAACCAATGTCAAGTCATAAGCTCAGTAAATGCGTTGACTTTAATATTACCTTTGCAAAACTATTCTTCATCTCTGTATAACTAGGATTATTTATATTTTTAAGTAGTGTAAATAATATGAGTAGACTATAATATTAATTAGATTTAGGTATTTCATGGTGCATAGGGCATTGCATTGGTATTCTAATTTGAAGTTGCACTTTGAAGATGATGTATACTTCATTAGTGAGAAGCCAGTTAGAGTATAACTCTACAATATGAACTCCTTGCTACAATTGTCACCAACTTTCTCTGGAAAGAGTCTAAAAGAAATTTTAAAGATACCTACATTAATTTTAAACCTAGAATTAGTCATGAATTTTTAGATTACGATTTAAAAAAAAAAAATTAAATTTGTTAAAACTTAAAGATAGAAGAACAATTATGGACTTGAAACACACATGAAAATTGTAAATTCAATATGCGATTGCCCAGAACTGCTACCTCTCATCAACTTCAGGGTGCCTGGAAGAATTCCTAGACAGGTACTACCGTTTTATAGCAACAATTCACGGACAGTGTATACTTGTCAAAAAATGTTTTCATCATCATCATCATCATCATCATCATCATCATCATCATCATCATCATCATCATCATCATCATCATCATCATCATCATCATCATCATCATCATCATCATCATCATCATCATCATCATCATCATCATCATCATCATCATCATCATCATCATCATCATCATCATCATCATCATCATCATCATCATCATCATCATCATCATCATCATCATCATCATCATCATCATCATCATCATCATCATCATCATCATCATCATCATCATCATCATCATCATCATCATCATCATCATCATCATCATCATCATCATCATCATCATCATCATCATCATCATCATCATCATCATCATCATCATCATCATCATCATCATCATCATCATCATCATCATCATCATCAAAAAAATGAAATGAAAAAATTATTATGATGATGATGATGACGATGATGATGTTGATAAAGATGATGATATTGATAATGATGATAGTGACGACGATGAAGAAGATGATGGTGATTGTGATTATGATGACGATGATGATGATAATGATGAAAATGATGATAATGATGAGGTGGATGATGATGATGGTGGTGAGGGTTATGACGATGATGATGATGAGGATGATGATGGTGATGAGGATGATCATAGTGTTTAAATACGATATATTTTTATGATCAACATGAATTATTACGTAGAAGCCAGAAGGTGCTGCTTGTTTTCGAATTTCTTATTACTCCAACACTCAGCGAGGTACATACCAATTTGAATTTAAAACTTTTTCGAATTATTCATAAGAGCGTTTACTTTTCGATAGAGAAAAGGATGTTTCTAGTCGTCCCGCTCTAACGTATGGCATTATCTTTTTCTAGCCTTTTATTGAGTACGGTGCACATCGGGACGTGTTAAATTATGGGCAGATTAAAAAATAAGAAACATTTCAACATTTTCCCCGTCGCGTATTAGCCGAGACACTTGCCTCAGACACGGATGGTTCCGGGTTCGATATCAGATGAGATCACTATAATTCAATGTAACTTTTCACATGCCTGGATGTTATGTGCTGTAATTCACTCCTATAATGAGGGAGTTTGGTTTTTTTTACATTTTTTAATGGACTATCAAACTAAGCAAAACAACATGTTTTTTTATGTTTTGTATTTTTTTTTTATTACTCCGCCCGTGACGTCACTAGTTGTGATCTATGGGTTGTCCTGACTGAGTTGGCTTCCCGTAAACCGAAAATCTATCCAACAACAGTGTTGATTGTTGTTTAATTAGTATGAAATCGTGACGCAGTTCAAACTAGTTAATTTTAATTACTAAATTTGAGTTTGTCGAAATGTTTGTAGACAAATAACTGGATTTCACCTCCTCGGGAGTCATTTTGATTAACAAATTACAACAGGGATGGAGAATACCTCAAATAAGGGAATATGGAAGTCAAGGCATTTACAGAGCTTATGACCTGTCATTGGCTTGTTTAAGTGGCCACTTTACAAACTGTGTAACGTTCACCATTTTGTCCATGTTTGAACATCCATACTTCTTTATTTTTTCTATCTGTTGATTTTAGTGAAGTTAAAGAGCTGAAATCTTTATTGTGGTGAAGAGATTAATTTGATCGAATTATTTCGCGTACTAGGCAACGCCTGAAAACAATTTTCGAATTTATAAACAGCTTTTTGGACCAGTTGGTTTTATTACAAAAAATATTGGTATTAATATTGTAATAATATGTGTAGTTTATTGAATAAAGACCCAATAAAAAAATTACTTCATTTTTGTGATAAAATATTTCTCTGGGTCCCAATTACAATGGAAAAAAGATTAACATAGTTACGTTTAATCATCGATAAAGTAAAATAGGCTTTTTTAGCGAATATGTAAATACATGTAGAAAAATTTGAAGTATGTTTGCCGGAAACATGTAATGTGGTTTAAACAAAAAATCATAAAAATAAACACATTTTCTTACAGAAAATTGAATTATCTCTGCTAACTTTCCGTTTAAATTGGGGCGCTGGATTGTGTGTAGTCTGCCTAACTAGGGGAAACTTATTTTAGGCAAAAAAAAAAATGCAATGAAAAATAATAATAAAACGTAACTACCTTCTAGATCAGCTACATCTCCGGCCAGAGAAAAGAATATTATACCTCTGTGCAACCGACGCACTAAATTCGGTGAACGCGCATTTGCGATCGCAGGCCGCAGAAGTGTAAAACTGTGAGAGTGAATTGATAATAATAATAATAATAATAAATAAAAGAGTTGAATCCAGTCCTTGTCTACAAAAATTTGGACAAACTCAAATAATGTTTGGATAATTTACAAAACGTCATTTTTGTGAACCTCAAAGGCGCTGTACAGTAAATAAATAGCCCAGCACGTCTTGCAGCTACAGAGCGCATGGACGGTTGGTATTCTAGTTCCTTGTCTCCAATTATGATATATAACAATTCTGATATACATGAGCTAGATAACAGCACGCCTTGCAGCTATAGAGCGCATGGACAATAAGAAATCTAGCCCCTATTTACATTTTTTTTTAAAAATATTTTTGACAATGAAGTTTAGAGTTTAGGTGATATTTAAAAAAACGAAATAAAAAGCAAATTTATAAAATTAGAAGTTAGATAGCAACAAGTCTTGCAGCTACTGAGCACATGGACGGTTGAAATTCTAGACCCCATTTACTAAATTTCGGAAAAACTTAAAACCAGGTGGTTTCCTTAGTCATTTGAATGAATCGGTGGCAAGTGATAACAATGTAAATTGTTTTCATTAAGTTATAGTTGAAATTGAAATAATATTATAGAAAAAAGGAGATTATTCGCTAAATTTGAAAGAGTACCAAGAAAAATGACAATAGGGAAAATCAGGGTTTTTTTACATTTTTAAAGTAATAAAGGTCTATGAAATGTGCCGTAAATTTTTATTTTTTTTCTAAATAGTAGCATAAATAATATTTTCAATTTGGAATTTGAAATTCCCGCTAAAACGGTCATTCTACTGGCCACGCCCCTAATACGTCACGATTCATGTTTATTTGTTCCTGCCGTTCAAAATTGTTTAGAATCACGAATATTAATGTCACAACCGTCAAGGCGAAACATGTTGCGTTTTTCTAGCTATTTTTATAAAGTCCTTTTTTTTAAATTATGTATGAATTTATATCCATATTGATTTTGAAAATACAATTAACTATTCTAAATCAATTTCATATATTTTTATCGGTAATCGTAGTACGTGATATTTACCTATTCTTGAATATTTTGTTTATCGTTATTTTATTGCAATTATTTGACTTTGCTACGGTGTTTTATTTTTTTGTTCAGTTTCTCGTACAAATATTTATTTATATATACTGTTGTAATTGGCTTAGGAAATTTATACAATAAGTAAATAAAAAAAGGGCCGCTGTTACATATTTATTATATTACAAAAATGGCGCTTGAATAGTTATCCATAATCATAATAATAGTGAATTTATTATTTTAGTTTAATTATTTTCCACACAATTATAATTAAAACTAAAACCACTTTTTTTTGTCACTTATTTTTAACTAAGTTTAAACATTGTGTAATGCAGGCTTTATGTCTTCCTGTCTCGTTCCCTTTCAACGTCGCGCCCTCTCCACCCACGGCCACCCGTTTCATTTCATTTTCATCCCATTTTAGTTTGCTTTTATCTTTTAAAGTAGACTTTTATCATTTCCTCTTTTTATTTATCTTTCTTGTCATTTATTTGGGGTTCTATCTGTCGACTCTTGGCAATTTCTCTATCCCCACCCCACTCCGTCAGCCACAATCACATCAAACGAAATAATCTGATTTCAAATCATATTTCCTTAACGATGTTAGAATATAACTTTCAACTTCGGATAAAAGAACATCGCAAAATAATGTCTGTCTAAACAAATGTAATTACGTATGTCACATTTTCCTTCCTAACATAAAAACACTTTCATTCCGGCTTTTTTGTTACGAATATTTGGTTATGGACATGCTTATGGAACTTGAGTTAGCAGATAAGTGCTAAGATTTTCACAGTCACTGTTATCAATATGTTTCTTTTATGGGTGATACCGTGTGTGTTGGATTTGTTCCGACGTTTCGGTTTTACTCAGTTTACCCTGAAGATGGCTCCTGCAATGGTAGCCGAAACGTCGGAACAAATCCAACACACACGGTATCACCCAAAAAATAAACATATTGACATGGTAGTTTTGCGAAACAATAAGTTTGTTGTATCGATATATTTTTTAACTGCCATATTTTATTGTTCCTTGAAGCGTAAGACTGATCACCCTTCGAATGTTTATGTAACAGATGATAATGAATCAGCCAATGATAGTGTTGTGATATATTTCCGGTTTTCGGGAATCCAACTCAGCAATCTTGTGCAAATTTGTGACGTCACAGGCGCAGTAATTTCAAAATCACAAAACTCTAAAAAAAAATAGCACTGATTTTACAATATATAAAAATAAAAACAGTGTTTTTCGGCTTAATTTGATAGTTTACTATCAAATAAAAAATATTTATAAAATAACACTGAAATTCCTCTTTTCTTTAAGGCAATAAATTTGTCCTTATCTTTACATATATAATTCCTCTGTACGTGTGATGTCACCGTACTCCTCCTAAACGGCTTAATCGATTTACGTTCGGTTTTCAGAGAAATATAGATCTTTGCGCTGTGCGTGTTCGTAGATATTAAAATCTTTAATCGAATATGTAAAAAAGAAGTTAGGAGCATAAATGTTTTATTCATCGATCTACCAGGGTCGCAATTTGAGGAGAATGCATTTGAAAAAAAATGGAAAGATGTTTTTTTGTGTATTAAAAAAGATTGTTTTTGAATGTTTACAAACATCATTTGTTTTTTGTAGATCTCAATCAGATTCTTTCCTTAAATTACTTATAATTTCTACCCATTTATTTCTTTTTTTGGTTTTTTGGTAACACTAAAATAATATTAATTTCAATACATTTTTAAAAATCGTATTCCGTTTGAAAAAAGAATGCTATAATTTAAAAAATATATATTTTATGTTTTGGAATTCAACCATAAACAAGTACCTACTTAAATATAATATTTGAATATTAACTAATTTTAGTTTTGGAATTTAATCACAAGCAAGTACCTAGGTACCTGCTTATCAATAAAAAGTATTTTCCCAAGGCAAGCCAACGTTCGGGCAGGACAACGTCTGTCGGGTCAGCTAGTATTATGTATATAAAGTGTATAAATAAATTAAACTTTTGTGTAGGGCGGAATTTTTTTTCGTGTTTATCATAAGTGTTTTCACATTGCAATATTTTACTGCTCCTGTAGCTCAATCACAAATAACTATCGACGCGCTTAAAAACATGCTAAGCATTTGAGCGATCACAATGAACAATAATGAACCAGCTTAAGTTATCGCAGTCATAAGTCAACGCGTGTGTAATCTTTAAGTCTACGCTCGGGTCGGTTTGTTTTTTGTTTTGCTCGTAAATAAATACAGTTCACGGGTGAAAAATCAGCGATTACTATAAAAAATAATACATTTGCAAAATAGTATGGAGTATCTCATCCAAAAAGGTGAAAATTAAATTACAATTACTATGGTGACTGCATTTGGCTTATCAACCGCCGGCTAAATGCAATGAATAGCATGATAAATAAAAAATGAAAATAGCAGTTTTCTATATTTACACAGGAAATTCAAATATGTGATTGCGCAGCAGGATTATACGTGGCGAAACGTAAATATTTTGACATTTAATATTGTCCAAAGTAGTTCGTTTTAATTCTCTTTTTTTTTTTATTTTGTACATTTTCAAGAAACTTTGCAGCGTATGCTCTAATGCCCTTATTTTTACCATGAGTAATATTTTTTTTTGTATTTTATTTCCCGTAGGCGTGGGGCAAAATTTCTTCATTTTATCTTTGACGATCTGAAATTATTTAGATTGTTTTTGAACAAATGAAAAACTTGTACAAGTGTGGACATCTTGCGAATAATAAAATAACTACAAAACGTTAAACTGTTGCTAAACGTAGGTTCCTGTAGTATAGTTTCTAAAAAACAACAGCAGGTGGCAGTGCAACACATTTCAGAATTGACAGATCCAGTTTTGTCAAACGTTGACGTCGAATTGTTTTTGTCTGTTTTTCAATCTAAACAATATTTTTTAGTTCAACTGATAAAACCCCAGGTAAATATTATTTTTCTGCATTAGTTTTACTACAGGAATGTGTTAAATTAATGTTTTACATTACATTCATTTATAATTATACAAAAAATATTTTTATATATTTTTCCTTTTATTTGAAGTTGTAATGTCATTCGTATTGCGAATATAACATGCTATTGATAAAAATTAACATCATATCAATAATATTTTTTGTTTCTATCGTCATTTGGTGCACGGTTTAAATATTTTGTTTTCAAGTTTGACAAATCTTTTTTAATCTTGCAGAAAAAAATGGCGGGATCAGCTTTACGCCGTCTGATGGCAGAATACAAACAACTTACTCTCAATCCTCCGGAAGGAATTCTCGCAGGTCCGACAAACGAAGAAAATTTCTTCGAATGGGAAGCATTGATAACAGGACCAGAAGATACATGTTTTGAAGGAGGTGTTTTTCCCGCTAAACTAGTTCTTCCTCCAGACTATCCGCTGAGTCCTCCTAAGATGCAGTTTTTGTGCGAGATGTTCCACCCGAATATCTACTCGGACGGAAGAGTTTGTATATCCATTTTGCACGCTCCCGGTGATGATCCCATGGGTTACGAAAGCAGTGAGGAAAGATGGTCGCCTGTACAAAGTATAGAAAAGATTCTTCTCTCCGTGGTGAGCATGCTCGCTGAACCTAATGACGAAAGCAGCGCCAATGTGGATGCCGCCAAGATGTGGAGGGAAGATCGCGACCAGTTTAACAGAAGAGCGCAGATGACCGTGAGGAAGACTCTCGGCTTGCCGTTGGATTAAAAGACCCCGTAATTTATTAAAAATATTCTTTACATTCAAATTCATTCATCATTCAAATCTGAACAATGTGTTTCTTAAAACAATGAAATATAAAATATATTCATTGACTTTAATGGCTGTATAATAAAGTTATATTTATTGGAAATTATTACTCTGAATCGTCCATATTTGTTTCATTATTATTATTAAATTCATTTGCAGTTCACTCACGATGTCACGATACATTATATTTTTTTTATAAATATGTTTTCATTTTATTTTCTGAGATTACCAAAATAAACATAACTGTGAGATTTTTACTTTTTATTAGTCTTGTTTTTAACTCGTCTTTTATAAATTTAGGTCAAAAAATGCTGACAACTAACATTTCAAAAATGGTTTACATTTTAAATATTTTGCAGAATATAAAATTCTTCATATTTTATCAATTCCAATTAATGATGTTAAGGCTCCATTTGAGGTCCTCAATTAATAATATTTGGTTTTGATTGTTATCTTAAATTGCTAAAAAGTAGACAATCAATATTCATATCTTATGCAAGCAGACCCTATTGATTATTTGATCTTTTGATTCTATTCTTTTATTGTGGTTGTGCAAATACATTCAAAACATTCCTTGCAGTACTATAAATTTCTTCAAGTACACTCGTCTATCCATGATTACGAACTTTTTAACATTAATTTATCTTAAAAGTATAAACTGTACTCCTGTCTTTAGTTTTCGATAACAGAGAGCTCCTTCCGACAGATTGAGTTTTTCTACTGATATTTCTGGGTGGAATTGCATTTCAATTATAGTAATATAAATACATATTTGGTATTCTATTTAACCGACATCGTCAGACTTGTCCATCCTTCAGACAGCTTTTCTCATTCGGCAACGAGCAACTTTTTCTTGTATGTGGGTACCGCAAGGGAGATTTATGTCCTTCAGATAAGGGATGTGGTGGGCAAACTGTCAGTAGTTTCATATTTTTCCATCGTTTACTTTATCAATAATGTTTTTGTAACCTCATTGTATATAAATTTCGTATATATTCACAGTATTTAAGATACTGGTGACATTTTTCTGGTTTGTTTTGCCATTTGCATTTTGAAATGTTCAAATTCTTTGAACAATATTTTTTATTCATTTTTATTTACATTCCATTACACATTCACTAACCTTTTATGCTGGGCCCATGTTAAGCCATAATAATAAACAATAAAAAAATAATGTAACATAAAATTAATAACAGGATACAATATTAAAATTAAAATAACAATCCCAATAAAAGAAATAATATTTAATATTTATAAAAATATATATATATATATATATTAGGTGAACAACTTTGCTTCCGCCATTTTCCTGTAGATGGTTTTAGCGTTAAGTAGTGGTTGAAATACATTTTCCATACACATAATGCAATAAACTTGGGCATCTGTCAACATAATCTCATATCGCAGCATATCTAGATCATTTTTGTTAGATGATCAGTCTTACGGTTCAGGTACCAGTCCAGGGACTATGAAATATTCTAGTGTGATAATACCCTTTTAAATAAATACTTCATATCAACCATGTCAGGAATCAAACCCGAGACCTCTTGCATGGCAGGTAAACGCTCTGACCACACCACGAGGCCGACATATGACACTCTTGCCCCAAATTAGGATCAAAGCCATTTTGGCTCCTTTTTCATTTGAATGATTGAAAGTACAGATTTCATGAGCGTTTACTCTAGTTATTTGTATTTTAAAAAATATCTATATTATTATATTAGGAGATATACTGCTATGATATTTATACCCAGGGTAACAGGACCCCAGCTGATGTCTCTGATTTGCAGTCATATCTCAACCATCTGGAGGATTACTGCGACTCCAACTGCTTGAACCTTAATCCTTCTAAGTGTTCAGTTATTACATTTAGTCACAAACTAAAATATTTACCTACTAACTATGTGCTTAAGGGTCAAAACCTCCAACCCTCATTAAGTGTAAAGGATTTAGGTGTCTACCATGATGGTAAATTACTTTTTGACACCCATGTTCACAGCATCATAAAAAAGACATCGCGTGCGCTTGGATTTGTTATGCGTAGCTCTACATTTTTCACTGTGGCAAAGACACTGAAATTCTTTTACTTTTACATTAGTACGAAGCAACTTGGATTATGCACAAATATGGAATCCTATGTACAATGTGCAATTGAAAATATTCTAAAGACATTCATCACTTACATGTATTTCCGGTTGAAACTTGAGTTGAAATCCGATCTATATATATACATATATAAAAAAAACATCTCCTCTGCAAAAACGTAGTGAAATTGCTGATATAATTTATTTATTGAAAATTGCCTCTGGTTCAATTGATTGTCGTGAACTACTATGCAAACTCCTTATTAATGTTACTTCCAAATTTACAAACCTTCTTCATATTACTCTTGTTTCATCTAATTATAGGCAAAATTCATATTTATGGGGAACTTTTAATAATTTTAATGGAATAATAAAATCATTTAACATAGATTTATTTGCCAATAATCATAATGACGTACGGCATTTGCTTTTGAAATAATTTGTGTTGTTTTTTTCTTTTCTTTTGGATTAACATTAGATTACTGTTAATTTTGTCTTCGAGAATATTATTTAACTTATTGTGATGCTACTTGTGAAAACCTGTCATTGGTTTATTTGTAATTTGTTTTGTTTTATGCATAGGAGAAATATAGCTGTTAGCTATCCAAAAAAATAATAAAAAAACAGGGCAAGAGGAACAGCTGTACAGATTTTTTGATTATAATGAATAACACTATGTCATTGTGTATTTTTGGTTTAA